>NC_135433.1:12264040-12456540 GCF_051991255.1 Vanacampus margaritifer | reverse complement strand
GAATCTGTTTTAGCCTTTGTTATTATGTTCCGGTTCCATGTTGGACACAGTGCTATAACTCGTCCTTGATGGTCTCCATCAGGCTTTTGGCCAGTCGTTCCTGCAGCCCGACATCCACATCTTCAAGCAGAACCTCTCCTATTTGGAGTCCCTCAACAGCAAGCACAAGTTGTATCACAGAGTAAGGAGCACAAGTCATCCCAGTCATAAACTGTGACTCGCACATCTTCATCCAGCTGATCCATGCTCGTGCGTGTGTGTGTGTGTGTGCGCCTCCAGAAGCTTTTCCGGACCTCGATGCTCTTCCACTTCATCAACGTGCTGCTGCAGGTCCTTCTCCACAAAAGTCACGACCTTCTCCAGGAGGAAATCACCCTGGCCATTTACAACATGGCCTCCGTGGACTTTGATGCCTTCTACTCAGCCTTCATGCCAGAGTTCCTCAACAGCTGCCAGGGTGTCGACACCAACCAGCGAGCTGTCCTCGCACGCAACTTCAAGATAGAACGGGTACGAGCAAACAGTCTTTTTTTTTTTGTCTTTCTTTTATTTATTTCCCTTAGTGGTGCGAACCAACATTGTATTTATGAGAGCGTTTCAAATTCACCATTGCTCGGTGAGGGAGAAGAGTCATCATAGATGCACTTTAAGTCATTTATTAAATGGGAAAACAGTCAAACACACAAATCCAAAATATAAACAAATGTTTTCTTTGACTTGGGAGGTGTAACAGATAGGCCTGTCACGATAAGATATTTTGCTTTGCGATACATTGCCCCAGAAATGATTGTGATAAATGATGATATTGCGGTTTTCATATTTTTCAACTAATATAATGATAATGGTATGACAAATAAATCCATAAAATTCCCACACAAGAGCAGGTGCGTTTGGCTTTGATACCAGCTCCATTTGTCCGCATTATTTCCAAATGATGACTGTCCCAACTACTCAGGGGCCCTCATTCAGAATCGGATGCGCCACTGTTGTGCCGGGGTGGTTGCCCCGGAGCAGGTTTGTATCCCCTGCCGCGGGATCTTAGGACTTTTACCACAAAAAGTGGCGCTTTTTTTTTTTTAAATGATCCTTGTTCCTAATCCTAACCTTAAACTTCAAACGTGGAAGAAAACCGAAAAAAAACATTAACATTCATCAGTCGTTTGAGCTTTTTCCATGTCTGATGAAATTTCCTACCGCGTGCATGGTCATTGAACGCACCTATAGTCCAATGCAGAATCCGAGCGTGTTCTTGTTCTTCTTTTGCTTATCTGCGCTAAATATTCATTTTCTTGTTTCGAAAACTCAAAAACATGTCTTCTTCATGCGTTTATTGAAAAACATGCGTACCCGCGGCAGTGATACAGATTTTTTCCGGGGGTCACTACTTTGGTACAGCACTGCCTTCCAGAGTGCGTGTCAAGATGATTCACTCCTCAATACGCTAAGCACGGTTGAGGAATCAGTCGTGACAGGAAAGTGAACTTATTACCCACCTAGTGTCTTTGGTAAAGCCCGCATCTCACTGAGCAGCACAGGATAGCGAGTGTTGCTTTTTCGACAGGCTTCGAAGCACAAGCCATGAATAAAACCATCACCGATAGCGGTGGTGCGCTGCTAGCAATAATGCTACATGGCTATTAGCAGCTCTAATGCCGCGGCTCACAAATGAGAAAGAGAATTGCGTGGCCTTATGAAGAACCGATGGGACACATGCGAACCAAAATGTTTAAACTGGCTTTGAACGCTGGTTTACGGGCTCCAGATGACAGAGTGGTGCCGCCGGTGCAGGCGGCGTGGGTTCGCTTACTCGCCCAGGAGACCATGTTTGTGTGCGTGAGTGAGTGAATAGAAAGAAAGAAAAAAACACTTTACCCGGTGACTGACAGAGTGAAGCAACGGAGCAGCGCGGATGTTGATGACGTATGTAAACAAACACGCACGAGCATCGGCAAACTTATCGAGATCATTTTTTATTTTCGTGCAGTTAATTGATTTATTGCATGTCTCGACAGCCCTAATAACAGAAAATAATTCAGCACAAACTGAGGCTACACAGCAAAAAAATAAAAATAAGATTTGAAATATGTGATCCACAGCATGGATGATGTTTAACGCTGTGCGGGGAAAAAACACAACTGAGTGTTGCACGTGCATGCCATCATGTTCATAAAGTAAATCAAAGAAGCAGTGATTGTTTGTAAAGCAGTCTTTTCAAGAAAAGTGCCGTGTCATGAACCGAGTTTCGACTGTCTGTTGTCTCCAATTTGCAAACGAACGCCCCTCTTGTCTGCTTTCTTTCCAAAGGACCTGCCGTCGTTCACCCAAAGCGTGCAGCGGCTAGTGAACGACCTTCGCTACTACAGACTGTGCAACAGCAGCTTGCCCACCGGCACCATCAAGCTATAGCGCGACTGAACCCCTTGAAGATACATCCAGGATGTTCGAGGACTGCCTGTGCTGACCACTTTGCCCAACACTCCCAACGCTTTGGCTCACGTGTTCAAAGTTGGAGGAAGGTTGAGGATGCTGCTGTTTCTTTGGTTTCTACTGTAGACATTTGGCGTATTGTTGTTGTTCAAAGCAGCGCCCACCATTTGTTGCCCCGCCCCTTCCCTTTTATTCTTCTTTTTTTTTTTTTGCCCCAGACCCGGACCAGTCTGAGCCAGGCCTTCTTTCCCTCGCCTCAGCCACAAGGCTGAGCTGGGACTGAGCACTTTGAACTCATTTTGAGTTTTTGAAATGTCTGCTTCTGTTCATTTTTGCCTTCAGGTTTTTCTTCTCCAAAGGAGATGGACTCAACTTAAAATCTTTCACATCATTCCATTCTGAAAGAGAAAATTTGCTTGATTTAATAAAGTGCATTCATTTTTTTTGTAAATACTGAATGTGTGATTGGTAAACACTTTGAAGTATGTGGCTCTTGCCAAAATAGGAAAACATTTTCTTGCACCCGTAGCTTCCCATTTTTTTTCTTAAATACGTGTAAATTATAGTTGTCTTGAGTCAAAATGAATTTTTTTGCGTTAGTAAAATCTTAACCACTTCAAATATCAAATAGTTCTTGAGCACCCCCAATTTGACATTTTTCTATATAACAGATAAAATGGGTTTTTGAATGGTATTTATGATTTTAAAGATCTTAAAACATTCACGCAACCCCTGTTACGAAAACACTTAGCCATCTATTTTCCATGTTTTCATCTGTGCTCAAGTCTGCCACTCAAACCAATTAAACCCGGATTCTCCCATGATCCCATTATCAGAAAGACAAGTTTTGTTTGTTTATAGTCTTGTGTTGGTGCCTAGATAGTTCATGTTTGGAATGGCTCACGTGACATTGTCACATCATTTGTGTTATTATGCTAGCGCCCCGAAAACTCCCTGCACTGGCAGTCCATGACCACCTTGCTGGAAGAACTTTAGCCCACAACAAATAAATGAAACGCGCAAATTGCCAAACAGCAAACGCACTTCTGGCACTAGCGGAGTTAAACATGTTTATAGACAGTCAACAGTCCGAGGGGTCAGGCGGGGTGGGTGTGAGGGGCTCGTGAGTTTAAACTCTCAAGAGTCTGTCGGTGGCGGCAGACTCGAACGCACGACCATGTTGTTGCAGCGCATTATGTTCCTCCCACTCTTGTCTCCGTGGGGCAGGCAAACCGCCAAAAATCTGATTCCTCGCTTCCCTGCTGAGCGGCTCATCGGCTTCAGGAGCAACTCGAGTAAGTATATAGTTTCACATTTGAATTCATACAATTTTAACTGTTTATAATACATAAAACGGTTAACTATTTAAGTGGTATCTTAGCAGCTGTGTTCGTGTTGGACGTTTGCTAGATCACGTCCTTTTGTCAAGCTCGTGCATTGAATGTCGGATGAGAATGATAAGCGGGGGGCAAAGGCGCATCTTTAACGCGCAATCGTGCCAAACCTTTGCGCGCGTTGTGCGTAATCAATCCAAGCTACGCGCTTTAACGCCATTCAGACTGCAAACGTGCTGTTGAGTAGTGTTATGTAGAACACTCCAAACTAAGTTCCATTGGTGTGCGGTGTTCTTGTTCTTGTCACGGGTCACATGTATAATTGGCAGCATGAAGCCGTCCCTTAGCGTGCACAGTTCTTCTACTCAGCGAGAAAAAGTTGGCTTGACGTTCGATGTTTGATCATCAAATCACCGTAAAGGTTTTTTATTTTATTTTTATTCTGACTGCTGTAGATAAGCAACTACCTACTACAACTCCAATATTTATCATATCTCTAATTTTGGACAATTTGGGGACTTTTAAGGGACAAAAATGGCCAATGATCCAAAATATTCACTAACAATCAACAAAAACACATGGTAAATATTGGATCTGTAGCAGTTAGTTGCTTGCCAATGCCATCTACTACATCAATCAGAATGACAAACTGTGTTTTTGTTGATTTTGGGTGAATATTGGGGGGGATTTTCCCTAAATGTCCTCAAATTGTCCATAATGAAAGATATGAACAATATTGGCACTGTAGTAGTTAGTTGCATACCATTGTTATCTACTACAGCAATCAGAACGACAAAATGTGTTTTTGTTGATTTTTTAATGAATATTTTTGATCATTTACGGTCCTTTCAATTTCTTAAATGTCCTCAAATTGTCCATAATGAAAGATAGGATAAATATTGGCACTGTAGTAGCTAGTTGCATACCATTGCTATCTACTTCAGCAATCAGAATGACAAAATGTGTTTGTTGATTTTTTTTAAATTTTTTTTAAATTTTTGATGAATATTTTGGAACATTTTTGTTCCTTGAATGTCCCCAACTTGTCCATAATGAGAGATATGATAAATATTGACGCTGTCGTAGTTTTTTACTTGCCATGGGAAGCTACTACAGCAATCAGAATGAGAAAATGCGTTTTTGTTGATTTTTGGTGAATATTTTGAAACATTGGTCATTTTTGTCCCTTAAATGTGTTCAAAATGAGAAATGTGATAAATATTGGAGCTGTAGTAGGTAGTTGCTTAGCATTGCCAGATACTACATCAGTCAGAATTTAAAAAAAAAAAGTATAACATTTATGGTGATTTGATGATACATCACCCTGGAGAATGTAATTTGTAGACAGTCTCTAAATTAGACGGTAGGAGTGAATATCAAACATCGAACGTCAAGCCAACGTTTTCTCGCTCATCTACTCTACAACCAAACACTGAAAGTTTGTTTTAATCCTTAATACTGTTAATTTTCCATGAAAACTTGGTGTGTGCGGTGTCACTTTTGACCCATGCTAAGAATATTCATATTTTTCTTATTATAGACTAGAGTCTTTTACCCCAATTTATTAATAGCATCTGACATTTAAAAAAAATATATATGTGCTTAATCGTAAGCATAATGCTTCAGAGAAAATGAAAAAAAAATATATATTTTTTTACATTGCCAATACAGAAGAGCTCTCGGGCCTGTGTCAAGGCACCCTCCAACTTTTCTATGACTTGTTCCTTATTTTTTATGTTTATGATCATGCTTATGTAACATTTTACTCTTTTTGAGATTCCCTCTGTACAAAAGACTATTTGGTGTGTGTTTTTGTCAGGCACTGTTTGCGCATCTAAGTTTGTGTCCTCGTGAGTTTGCCGTTGCGGTCGAGCGAGAGGGAGAGAGGGAGAGAGTGGCCACCGCGACAAGCACGTCGTTTAGCAGTTGAAGCGTGCCGTAATTGAGATTGATTCTGTGTTGTGTCTTCCAAATTGTTTCTGTGCTTTCCTGACTGAGTGTGCGTCCAAGTGAGAGACATACGCCTACACATCCATCCACGTACAGTAACAGCAACAGTTTTCAACCACCACACATCGATTCTTGGCACACTACTTAAAGATAAACAAACACAAGTGGGCTGATGATCATACTGTACTTAATTGGATTTTTTGGAATGTTAAATGCGCAAGCTGTTGGATAAAAGTGATCACATCCGCTACCTGACTCCTCCTTAGTCCGCCATCTTACCTTACGTGCCTTCCAAGTATCCTGGCCACGAAGTGGCGCTCTGGTCGGCGCCCCCAGCTCGGTGAAATAGAAATTTAAACCACCAGATTTACAGTAAAGGTTCTAATCAGCTATCGACATAGCCTCCACAACACTCTTATTACCCTTCAAAAACATATAATGCATGTTCCTGTGGGAACCTCAGACAATGTGATTGCAAACGCAGACTGTTCGCCCCCATTGGCCCATTAAAATACACATGACTTGGACTCTTACTGTTTCGAGATTCCCTCTATATGATCCCTCACGGACTAACAGGTGCATATTTCTACAGGAACCTCGCTATGTAAGTGTGGTGGGGCCCCAAACAGTTCTCCGGACCATTTTGAGCTTCCAGTTGAACACTGATACCATTGTCATAATCATAAGATTCCCACCATTACAAAGATTTTACCACAAGCATATGCATACCCATATGCTAGCAGGCCTGGCAGATGTGAAGGAGCGGACTCTCATTGCTGTGAAACCAGACGGAGTTCAGCGTCGTCTTGTGGGCCAGATCATCCGGCGCTTTGAGCAGAGGGGCTTCAAGCTGGTGGGCCTGAAAATGCTGCGGGTTCGTATTCCACTGCACCTATGTTGAATCGTGTGCATGGTTTCCAGTATGTGTTTCCAATGTGTTGAGAAGGTGTCCGAGGAGCTCCTGTCGCAACACTACTGTCAACTGACGCAGAAGCCCTTCTATTCCAGTCTGGTGGACTACATGACCTCTGGGCCTGTGGTTGTCATGGTGAGAGTCCAGCGACATTCATTTTGAAATGATGAATGTGTTTTTCCTATCATACAATTTGACACTAATCCAAATTAGGATCGTTCGGCCTTGGTGGAGATCTAAACTGTATTGTGTGACCTTCAAATTTAATATATATATATATATATATATATATATATATATATATATATATGTGTGTGTGTGTATATATATATATATATGTGTGTGTGTGTATATATATATATATATATGTGTGTGTGTGTATATATATATATATATATATATATATATATATATATATATGTGTGTGTGTGTATATATATATATATATATATATATATATATGTGTGTGTATATATATATATATATATATATATATATATATATATATATGTGTGTGTGTATATATATATATATATATATATATGTGTGTGTATATGTATATATATATGTATATATATTTAAAAAAAAAAACATTTATTAAATTTTTTTAATTTATTTATTTATTTATTTTTTAAAAAGGAAAGCAATGATGATGTCAAATCGAATGAACAATACTGAGCTCTCCTGAAAAAAAAAATGAAAAAAAATTAATTCAGTGATACTCTCACATACCACTAGAGGGAGCTTGCATACCACTATTAGTACTTCTATCACACAAAGATTCACGGATCAACCTCTCAATGACTTTTTCACATCATTTCAAATGAAAAGATAATTAACAAATAATGAATAATAACTCAAAGTGTGAAATACGTTGTGCTAAACTATAGGTATGGGAAGGACACAACGTGGTCCAGT
This sequence comes from Vanacampus margaritifer, assembly GCF_051991255.1. Taxonomy (NCBI): domain Eukaryota; kingdom Metazoa; phylum Chordata; class Actinopteri; order Syngnathiformes; family Syngnathidae; genus Vanacampus; species Vanacampus margaritifer. The sequence continues at coordinate 12,448,998 of NC_135433.1, read as the reverse complement.
CATCACGTGTGATGGTGGGACCCACCAACCCTGCTGCGGCCCCAGCAGGCACCGTCAGAGGAGATTTCAGCCTTCACGTCAGCAGGTAATAAAATGTCGGAATCCGAATCTCATCTGTGAAGGACTCATCATCATCATCTGTTATGATGTGAAGGAACGTGGTCCATGCCAGTGATTCCCTGGAGGGAGCGCAAAGAGAGATTCAGCTCTGGTTCCAGGGAACGGAGCTTGTCAAGTGGGACTGCTGGGACCAGACGTTAACCTGTGAGGAGTAAAGATGCAGAAAATTCATGCTACCCTCTTCTCTTGATGTTGGTGCCGCTGCTTTAAAGGTCCTTTGAAAAGGATGTACAGACAGTATTTACGTAATAAATTCACCTCAGGTCATTTGTTTGTTCAAACAAACAAAAAAGAGATTTTATCATTTTACATGAGCTCAAGTGTGTTTAGATTTTTTGTTGTTGTCAATCAAGTGACATCAAAATCATTCTACTACCAATGTATTTGACATTTCCACCATAATTCATTAGTAATGAAAAGTTCAGGGTGTAATAAGGGAAGGAATTCAATCCCTCAATTTAATTTGAGTAAACATTTTTTGACTGGCAAATACATTTAAACGTATTTGCAAGTATGTTCAAACGTATTTCCATACAATGAAAAATATATTGGCAAATACATTCCAACGTCAAAAACGTTTACTACACATTCTTCCATACCAAACCACTGCAAAGAAATTAATGAAGTTATTTGTCTTTTTTTAATATAGATAGATCTGCCTACCTGAAATCAATTTGAGATTTGGGAGATCAGCATACAATTAGAGGGCAGACAATTAAAATGACTAAAACTTGAAAAAAAAAATCAATAAAAAGTAAAATAAAATTAAAATAAGATGAAATAAAAATGCTAAAACGTGAAAAATAATCTGGTGCTTTTGGTTAAAAAATGTTTATTGTATGAAGTTTTGCATATTTTGATGAACATTGTGCCTTAAAATAATTGTTGACATTTTATGTGTTTCTACCTCTGAAAATGATCTCAGTCAATTATTATAACACTTTTCTTTTTCTTGTTGCTTTTGCTTGCACATTGGACAACCAGAAATACTAAAAACATCAAAACCAGCCTACTATGCTGTCAATCTGCAGTGGCGCCACTTGACAGATCAGCTGCTCAGAAGACTAAAAACATCGGGGCTCAATAAATGATTCACATTTTGGTGTTGTCCAAGCACAAAGTTCACTTGATAGACTGTACGTCGTCTCATTCCATCATGCCAATCTTCAGCTTTTGCCTCTCCATCACCTTCTCCAATTCGGAGACCTTCCGCACATCCTGAGGGAGGGAGAGGCATCGAAGGCAGGGAATGGTTACAGATCCTCGTATTTGTTAAGAATTTCAAATTGAAATACATGCCACTGTAAGTAGGTCAGTAACAATTGGGCCAAAATACATGAGTCAAGGTTAGGCAAACAAAGTGACTTTGTAAACATACAGAGCACTACACACACACACACACGCACACAAAATATACACATTGGCACACGCAGTCCCCTAGAGGATACTGATAAGACCTTAACCCCGCCACATGGCTAACCTTACATTTATTAGCTAATGGGGACATTTGCATAAAATGACATAAAATGTCAATCTCTTCCAGCTGCCCAAAACATTTCCATTTTTTTAATAAGAAAAATTTAATAGTATTGTATTGTATAATAAAAACATTATTAAACATAACAAAAGACAACATGGTTTAAAAAAGTCAATGTTTCAATAATTGCTAAAAAAAAAAAAAAAAAAGTCTCATTGATAATAAGCTTTCTTTTCTTTTTTTTAGAGGACTTCTAAACCGAGCATAATATGATTGGCTGCTTGTAGTTGAGTAAAACGAGCCACCACTTTGGAGTTAACGAGAGGCCAGTCACTTCATTTCTTTCCACTCTTTTTTGGTGAGCATAGAGGGGAGGGGTGAGCAGTTACGCAGGAGGAGGGAGTGTGAAAAAAAGAGACACTGTCCAAACAACAAAATACATAGATGTTTTTTTGCTTTGTTGATTAACTCATTCACTGCCATTGACGGCTATAGATGTCAAAAATGTATTTTAACTATTTCTATTAGTTTAACATTTATTTTCCCTACTTTTATTAACAAGAGTATGAAAACCTAGGAAAAAAATATTGTACATTTAGACCAGATATAAAATTTGTGATTAATCGTGAGTTAACTATTGAAGTCATGTGATTAATTACAATTTAAAAATGTAATCGCCTGACGCCCTAATTTTTTAATAATCTTTTTTTTTTATAATCTTTTTTCAAAAAAAGAAAAGATTATTAAAAATTAGGTCATCAGGCGATTAAAAGTTTTAACAGTAATTAATCGCATGACTTTAATAGTTAACTCATGATTAATCACAATTTTTTTTATCTGTTCTAAATGTACAATAAAAAAACAATTCTAGGTTTTCATACTCTTGTTAACAAAAGTGGAAAAAATGTTAAACTAATAGAAATGCTTTAAATTATTTTTTGACGTCTAAAGCCGTCAATGGCAGTGAATGAGTTAATGTGCATTACCTTAAAAAAACAACAAAAAAAAACATGGTGCCTGTGGGTACTAGTTAGCCCCAATGACTACATGACTATAGCCCACAAGAAGCTCCCCAGTAATGGGACACTGTAATTTACTAAGAAGTATTAAAACAGAAAAATAATTCTATATTTTGTTTAACATTAAAATAGTGTTCAATGGAAGAATTTTTTTCATTTACAATTTAATACCGTGGTACTGCAATATTTTTGCTTATGGTTATCATTCTGCTAGAATCTAATATCTGTCCAAGTCAACTGTACATACTGTGTAGTAAGCCCATTTGAGTTTTAGATCTGTGCCTTTAGGGTAGTGAATTAGGGTGCTGGAGTCAATTTGTCGGTGTGTGACCACGTGGTGAGTGAGTTATGGCCTGCAGCAGCTATGAGTTTTTTTTTTTTAATGTTTACCAGAGTACCGCCAGTACTATAGTTAACCAAATGTATGCATAAGCCATAATACAAATTCATACAGACAAACACATGCACACTCAGGGAATTGTCCATAATAACAAAGTCACCAACCTCGAGAATGACCTTCTGCATCATAATATGACTGTAGACTCTGCCCCCTTCATCCTGAGACACTTCACAGAGTTCCCTCTTGTTCAGGGAGAAGAGCTGCGCTCCGGTCAAAACGCCAAGACTTTGAACCGTCCTAACAGAGAAGGAAAGAGAAGCAAACTCTAAATCTAGTTTTCGTTGAGTGTTCACTTTCCTACCGTCCAACTTAGCTCAGCCTGAGTGTTGGCTGAGACTACAGTCTGACACTAGAGGGCGATGTAGTGCTCTCTAGAATGAGTAGTCGCTTACTGCTGACTGAAGCCTTTTGCTTGGAGCCAGGCTTCCACCTCGGACGCTGAAGAGTGATAATTCAAGGGAAGAGAAGTTTCCACGGAGCGAGACGTCATGAGAGGAGGACGACTGTCGGAGACTCGTTTCTGTGCCATTCGTTGGAGAAGCTCGTCGTTCATTATCAGTACTGCATAAACACAGGGAGCCATTTGCAAAATCATTTGCATGCGGCCAACATTTCCAAGAAAGAGGCTTCACTTTACGGTCAGATTTCAACTTGCAGTCCAATACTAATTCATTCTTCAAGGGGAAGTTTCAAATTGCACTACACTGTCTATATCTTCAGTCTACTTTGCTGCACATCATACACATGCAGGCATGCAATGTGAGATACTCGAGTGATAGGGCCGCACAAACAGTGTGGCCCACTTGAGCTATGGTTGGTGCCTTGCTCAAGGACACCTCAACAGGAAGCAGACTAGCATGTCACCAGCAAGTTTCCATTTGTACTTTTTGTCCAGTTCCAAAGCCCAAATTAAGTAACCACCACCACTTTGGAGTTAATGAGAGGCCAGTCACTTCATTTTTTTCCACTCTTTTTTGGTGAGCATGGAGGGGAGGGGTGAGCAGTTACGCAGGAGGAGGGAGTGTGAAAAAAAGAGACACTGTCTAAACAACAAAATACATAGATGTTTTTTTGCTTTGTTTTTTAACTCATTCACTGCCATTGACGGCCATTGATGTAAAAATTTCATTTTTGAACAATTTCTATTAGTTTAAAATTTTTTCCAATTTTGTTAACAAGAGTATGAAAACCTAGTATTTTTTTTATTGTACATTTAGAACAGATATCAAATTTAGGATTAATTGTGAGTTAACTATTGAAGTCAAGCGATTAATTACAATTAAAAATTAGGAGCGTCGGGCAATTAGAATCGTAATTAATTGCATGACTTTTACGAGTTAACTCACGACTAATCACAAATGTTATATCTGTTCTAAATGTACAATAGAAAAATCTAGGTTTTCATACTCTTGTTAACAAAAGTGGAAAAAAATGTTAAACTAATAGAAATTGTTCAAATAAATTTTTGACGTCTATAGCCGTCAATGGCAGTGAATGAGTTAAACAAGAAAAAAATTACATTAGCGCAAAAACAACAACAAATTGAAATAAGTTAAGAATAAAGGCAGTATTGCCACTATTTAATTTTTTTTATTTTTTAACACTTCAGTGGATACTGCGTTGCTCCTTCTGGCGTGCACACAATGGCCACCAGGGGGCAGCATAATACAGACATGGCACAGTCACCTATCAGGAAGCTGCAGTAATATTAGTCATTCTTCACAGAAGATAAAGAAGATATGCCTGTGAGTATTGCCATATTATCTGTCTGTCTGTATGTGGTGCTCAACCATAATTATTCAAATATTAGTTGCTTATAGGCTCATATAAGACCGAAGATATTTGTTTGCCTGAAGGTGCTACCTCGATCTCCGTTGTCTCCATGCATTGTAGTGGACGGTAACACCATGCTCCGAGGTCTTACTGTTGGACTCGTTGCAGTCAGAGGACTACCAACCGGGCTCAATGGAGTGAGCGGAATGGGTGACATCTAGAAAACACCACAGAAGCAATAAGGCAAGTTTCAAGGCACTTAGGCAGAATTGAAACAAACTGATGCTAACATACCACAGTTTTTTCTTCACTGTTGTTGTTTACAGCTGACAGCGGTTCCAAGATATTATTTGGAACAAATCCGATCTGGTCAAAGCGATTGCGACACTTCCACCATCTCTTTGATGACTCGATGATCTGATGCGGGTAAATTCTATAGATCATATTTCAAGAATCCTCATATTTTACCAGTACAGATATTGTATACCTCCAGTGTTTCTCCTTGCAGCACTGAGAGCTCGCTGCTGTTTCTTGCGACAAAGTCGTACGTGCAGCAATAAAGTCTCTCCCCTGGTGGTGGAAGTCCATTTCCCTCTCTGGAATTAGATTTGCAGTGACATCAGGTCAATATGCAAGTTCTTTCATCTGATCGTATTTTGTCAACCACTGTGTATGATTATACAATTTAGCCCAAAGCTAGTCATAACCTGGATTGATTTGGAATGAAATCAACAGTCTGTTTTAGCTGGGAATTATTACAGGACTTGATCATTTTAAAGAAAGGAGCGGGGCGTGTGTACTCTGCCAATCCCTGATCTACACTCACACTTTGTCTGTCTCGTCACTGGGGCCTCCCTCTGCATCTTCACCCTCCACGTTGGCATCTCGTTTGTGCTGCGACTCAACAGGATCTTCCAAAGGCGAACCGGAGGAGTCGAACGCCTGCGGCTGCCATCCATCCAGGAAGACGGGCGAGTAAGGAGGGACAGAAACACCGAGCTGGGAACTGGAGTGGCAATTAAGATATCTTTGGGTGATGTAACACATTTTCAAACAGGAAAAAAAGACACATACCAGGGTGTAGTCCAGTTGGGGCCTAATTCAGTCCAGAGCTCTTTTTCGTCCGCAGTCAGATGCTCCTGAAGCAGCGAAACAGCACCATTCGTCATTGCAGGACTGACCACCGAGCCACCCAATTGTGGACCACCTGTGGTTTTCACCATCTGCGACGGACAGACGAAGCATCAGTCAGCAAGTGAGAGCCTATCATCCAAAATGTGAAGTTGATTCACCAATCTGAGCGGGAAAAATATGTGATGCAGCAACTCAGGTGCGCTTGGTTCTGTTATGGCTGACTTAACGCGATCCTGAAAGAACCAGGAAATAGTCACAGGAGGGACATTTCAACAGGAAGCAAAAACTGAGTCATGTGAGTTGTCTCATCTCACCAGCAGGCTGAAGGAATACTTGAATTTGTGAAAGAGGTCCACAAATTCTTCCTCTGACGGAGGGACCGCTTTCATGGTCAACAAGTCGTCTGCACAATCACAAGTAGGAACGACTTCATACCAACATGGAAACATGCTCAATATGAACATAATGAGCACCAAATCAAATCATAGCTCACAAAACGTTGATCATTTCTAAACACTACGGAAGAGGATTAGGGCTAGTGAAGATAGAAACATTTTGGGGGGCAGGATTCTCACTTTACTCTCAGAATTGTGATTTTAAAGTGAAAATACTGACTTTAATCTCGGAATTCTCACTTTTAAGTGAGAATAATAGCACCACTAATAAAGAATAAAATATAAAGTCAGAATTCTGACTTTAATCTCAGAATTCTCACTTAAAAATGAGAATTGTCACAATTTTCACTTTAAAATCAGAATTCTGACTTTATTCTCAGAATTTTCACTTTTAAGTGAGAATAATAGCACCTCTAATAAAGAATAAAATATAAAGTCAGAATTTTGACTTTAATCTCAGAATTCTCACTTAAAAATGAGAATTGTCACAATTTTCACTTTAAAATCAGAATTCTGACTTTATTCTCAGAATTTTCACTTTTAAGTGAGAATAATAGCACCTCTAATAAAGAATAAAATATAAAGTCAGAATTCTGACTTTAATCTCAGAATTCTCACTTAAAAAGGAGAATTGTCACAATTTTCACTTTAAAATCAGAATTCTGACTTTATTCTCAGAATTTTCACTTTTAAGTGAGAATAATAGCACCTCTAATAAAGAATAAAATATAAAGTCAGAATTTTGACTTTAATCTCAGAATTCTCACTTAAAAATGAGAATTGTCACAATTTTCACTTTAAAATCAGAATTCTGACTTTATTCTCAGAATTTTCACTTTTAAGTGAGAATAATAGCACCACTAATAAAGAATAAAATATAAAGTCAGAATTCTGACTTTAATCTCAGAATTCTCACTTAAAAATGAGAATTGTCACAATTTTCACTTTAAAATCAGAATTCTGACTTTATTCTCAGAATTTTCACTTTTAAGTGAGAATAATAGCACCTCTAATAAAGAATAAAATATGAAGTCAGAATTCTAACTTTATTCTCAGAATTCTCACTTTAAAGTCAGAATTCTCAGAATAAAGTCAGAATCCTGCCAAAGTTTTTTTTCTCTTTTCACTGGCCCTAATCCTCTTCCGTAAAACACAATTCAACTTTGTGAACACATATAAAAGTAAAATGTTCAGAGGTCATTCAGCAGCAGGTCAACGTGTGCTCACTACCGACCCTCTTGGCTCTGCTTCTTGCTCTTCCTGCTTCTTTTCTTCCTCTGACTGAGAATGCTCTGGGCCTCGGCCGCCTGCTGCAAACGCACCATGAACCGTTCGATGTCATCGAAACAGTGGTTCAGAATCTCCTGGAGAGGGTTTGACCGACAGTGTGGAGTCACAGTCAGATCAGCTCATTTTCTGTTTTACTCTGCAGGTTATTTTATTGTGCGATATCATGAGAATCATGCTGCAATATTAATCCCGGTTTTACCCAAAAACAGCAAATTTAATTACTTTTTGAGCTTTAGGTGCTGATACTGGTTTACAAACTTCAGTAGCTATAGCAAACGTGCCAAACTTGCAGATAAACTATTGTTTATCTGCAAGTTTGTCTTCACCATATGTTCTATGCACTAGTCTACTATCTAAACATTGAAACTAAACACATTCTGATTTATATTGTTGAGGTTAAATAATAAGTTTTAAGCAGGCCATTTTGCAGCTTGCTGTCGAGTAAAGATGACGTCACAGTGCCTAAAGGCTCAGATTGCGTCACATGACCAAACCCCTAAAACAGGTGAGTCATGACGGTTGATACCTGGCAAAATGGCCGCCTTCTGTGAAAGATAACAAGATTTTGCTGCTTAATTCATATTCCACAAATGAAAAATTAACCAGAAGAAAAAATATCTGCCTCAAATAAAAACCAAATATCAAAATTTATAGAAACATGGTCTACGTATATAGAATTTTTTAACCTAATTCTGGTTACTTAATTCTGTCTGTTAGCGAGAGCCCTACATCGTGATAACTTACATTGATGTTTCTGCATCTGGCAATTTATTATTATATTATATTATTAGTATGGGATTTTTTTTTTAATGGGCTTTAGGTGAACTGATGAATACACACACGCTCGCACGCACACACACACACACACACACACACACGCACATACACATACTCACCCACATACAAAAAAAAGGGTATATATATATATATATATATATATATATATATATGTGTGTATATGTGTATATATATATGTATATGTATTTTTAAAAAAAAAAACATTTATTAAATTTTTTTAATTGATTTGTTGGATTTTTAAAAAAAAAAAAAAAAAAGGAGAGCAATGATGATGTCAAATCGAATGAACAATACTGAGCTCTCCTGAAAAAAAAAAAAAAAAAAAAGGAAAATTAACCAGAGGGGCCACATAGAACAATATTGTGAAGAAAATTTTTGACTTGACTTTCCCGCTCATTAAATGCATCATGTGACAGGAAATCGGTTCTATAATGCCAATATACATTTACTTCAAATTCAAATGGTATGACAACATGCGTGTAAGGTTATTTGCACACCAAATTGTCCTTCAGAATGATGGTGTGAATGATTGTTTTTCTATATGTGCCTTGTGATTGGCTGGCGATGACAGTGAAACAATGTTAATGAAATACACAACTCGTATATGTTCTTAGCAATTTATATTTAATAGCAATTGAAAGCTTAATGTAAGGAAAGGATTGGAGTAACTCCCCAGTCACACCTTCATTGACATGAGATTTTTTTTTAAATAGGATAAAAGTATTTTTTTTTTCCTCTGCTCAACAAGCTGATGCACAACCTTATGATAAAGAGACACAACATGACCTCAATGAGTGACTAAATGAAGCACTTACCACTTCTCTCTCTTCATTCAGTTGAGAGTTTGAGTCGATGTTGGTATCCTTCTGCTCTTTCGGGACGGGCATGACAGGAAAACCTAAAGACCTTCGAGGGATCACCGGAGGAGGTTGTGCCCACATCTGTTAAGTCAAATTAGGAATATAACACCATAAAGGGAGAGTTTGAAAATTATTATCAAATGAGTGAAGTCTCGTACGTTACACCTTTTGTCCCTGATTGGTTGTTTTTTTATCGGGGCTGTTTATTGTTATTATTATTATTATTATTAGTTTAGATGGGGCCCAATTTTTTTTTTCACACTTCATATTCATCATGCACCACTACATTAAACCGTTATGTCAAAAAGTGATTTAAATAAAAAATGGCAGACTCTCCATTTAGAAAGAATTATGCCACCGGAAAAATTAACACTTAAGTAAAAATCTACTCAAGTACAAGTTATTTTTCAACACTGGCAGATGCAATTAAAACCCTGCACCCACCAAATCACAGCATGTGATATTATTACATTATCAGGCTGCGGAGGCAATGTGGAAGAATGTTAAGAATGTAATGAACATGCTTTCAAGTCTGCCTGGCCAGAAGTGACAACTACACTCTACAGGAAAAACCACCGACACAGGCTGCTTGGTATGTGGATGACTCTCTAGAAAGTTCCTCTACAAAGAAATCAGTGTAACATGAGAGGAAGGTCCAGGAATGATGCCAAGCCATCCTCATCCTCGCCATTATTTTTCTTACCAAATTTAAGAAAAATCCTTCCCTCAAAGTAAACGTAAAAGTGAATGGTCAAAGCATTCATCACACAGATTCCAATTATGAAAGTTGAATCAGACAACATTTGAGCCAACCTCACTCAACACATTTGGACACACCCCCACGCACACGCTAAATATTTACAAAGAATTAGCACATGTATTATTGATGCATTACTGTACCTTTTGTTGTGGTGTGTGCGTTTCAGTCCCAGCCTGAGAAGACAATCGTAGCTGCCCTCACTGAGCGGAGCTGTTTACACGAGCACGTCCCACCTACGCCAGAAATGCATAAACGAGAAAAACGAGTCTGACTTTAATCTATGCCGCTTTCACTCTCGCTCCCTCCCGCCTCACTGGCCGATGACCACCTCCGAAGGGATGGGCAAAATTCTGGCATACCTGCACAATGCTATTATTCAAATGGTAATTACGAAACATTTCAATGATCCTCAAACGTTGTCCCATATTCACCTACTTGAAATGTGGTCTGCTTTACTCTGATCTGCCTTTTACTTTTAGCCTGACATTAAAATAAGTCATCACTTAATACTACTATCTACTACTATAATTTTAATATCAGCCGATGTTACTGACATTGATAAACAAAGATGTATTTTTCTAGTTGATGAATAATAATCTTCAGACCAATTAAGTGAGAATTAATCCTTTACCCCGTAGCGTCGCTGATGAGCTCTCACTGCATACAAATGTACTGATTCATATACATTGACAACTGTTTTAGACATTAATGCCGATCATTAATTCCGCTCAGAATAACAATGTAACATTTTACAAGTAGTTGCCTTCGGCATATGTCACTGTTGTCACTCAATAATTCATTCAAAATCAGCATTCCTTGCATTGCAGTCGGCCGGTGCACACGCGAGACATAAAAATAGGACACGACAGCCTGGAGGTGAGTTGTGAGCATTGTCGCCATTTGTAAACATGACAAGCATCCAAACAGGTGACTCAGATATTTAAAGTGGTACACGTGTGTTAGTTGATTTCTGTGGTGTAAGGATATTGCAAGCATGCATGAAAAATTGCTAATTTAATGACATGTTCACTAGTCTGTAATAACTTCTGTAAAAAAACAACAACTAATGTATATAACTATTGAAGAGGAATAAACTTATCTGTCCTCTTTGCGTGTTCCAAAACTTGAAGACAGATTTAATGTGAGAAAAAACACCTTTGCAAAAATGATTTCAATCTAACAGAGATCTCTGGACATCGTAACAGACTCCAATTCATCACCTAACAGGTGGAATTCAGAGCGCCGAATGTGTCTCTTCCGCGTGTAAAATGTCTTCTTAAAGTTAAAACCGACCGCCTCTCTTTCATTTGTAGACAAAACATACTCTCTGGGTACTTTTCCATGAGCGATGGCGAAAACAGAGTCAGGGGTGCGTGTTCGAAACAGATTCTGTTCTCAAGGACCAAATGTGTTTTCCCACAGAGAAGGAACTTCTAGACCAAATAATATGTCCCAGCTTAAGGTCAAATTATACTGAGTTCAACACTACTTGCTTTACACGTCTATAAAACCTTTCAACATGGTTAATATAAAGAATTAAGATGTTAATAATGTATAACAATGGTTAATATATGAAAATAAAGAATTTAAATGTTAATAATATCTAACACTATATATGAATGTTATTTAAATAGTTGCTAGCTATGAGTAACTCAATTTGTGATGGGAAATAAGAAAAACATTTGAGCACTATCGATTCCCGTATAGTACGACTGCGTATTAGGGTTACGTATAAATATATATATATTTTTTAGAAGGCGGGGGCAATATTCAGAGAAAAAAAACTTGCAAATTTGCCACTTTATAAACTCGCAAATTTGCACGTTTTTTTTCTTGCAAATTTGCGAGAATTATACTTTTTTTTTTACGAGAAATACACGTAGCGTACTACTCGTACTTTCGGTCAGGTTTCCAAATAAGGAGGTAGTAATTGCTTTAGCATAGATTAACCATATCATGTTAAGCATTCACTCTTTGAACACTGGCCAGTGACTGTCACGCCGCAGTAAGCGGGCCTCCAGGTCACTTGCCCTTCCTCCTGCCATGCTCAGTTCCAGTTCTTGATTTCTTCCACCTGTCTCCAATTACCCACCTAATAAATAGACGGCATCAGCCACCTCCCAGTGCTGAAGTGTCACACGCCGTGCATGGAAAAGTTATCACAGCTCTTGATCCACAGGCCTGGCCTGGCCTTGCCCCTGTGCATTGTTTTTGTGCCTTTTTCCCTCCTGAGTGGAGTCCCTTTAGTTGTCTTTTTTTTAGTTTCGTAAATAAACTGCTGCCATTGAGGCCAAACTACTCCCTGTGCCTGGGTCCTCCCTTGCTCGTTGTGTCAGCACACTTCAGCCAGAATGGACCCAGCAGGGACGCTGGAAACCACGCTGCGGAATCAGGCGGCACGCCTGTCACGCCAGGAGGAGTTCCAGCACGTCATGGCCACCCAAATGGGCGAGATTTCTGGACAAGTACAAGAACTGGTGAGTCATCTCCGTGGCTCCACTGTACCCGCCGCACAACCGGAGCTTGGCCGGTGCTATTACTGTGGTGAATCCGGTCATCTGGTGGTGAGGTGCAGGTTTCCCCGAACAAGCCAAAGATCAAAAACTCACGCCTGTCACGATCACTCACCATGCCGTCACCACAGACCTGCCAGCCCTCATCGCCTCAGGGGCCGACGAAAATCTCATGGACTGGGGACTGGTTAGACAGTTACAAGCTGCAACTGAGCCGCTGAACACGCCAATCCAAGCCAGGGCACTCAACGGCAGGGTATTATTTGACATTTCCCATATCACAGAGCCTCTCGAAGTGCACATAGGACAACACACAAAATTCCTTCGATTCTATTTTTCGATCCCCGTCTCACACCCTGGTTCTAGGACATCCTTGGTTGTGTTTGCACAACCCACACATAGACTGGCGCTCTGGGCACATCATGACTTGGGGAGAGGACTGCGCGTATCATGGACTGAACCAGGCGGCGGCACGTGCTCCTTGGCTGCAGTGAACCATGTGTCTCTCGCTTCCACCACAGCTGAAGAGGATCCAGACCTGAACACAGTCCCCTCCTGCTATCATCACCTTCGTAACGTCTTCATCGAAACCAAGGCCTTGGCTCTTCCTCCACATCAATTCTATGACTGCTCCATCGACCTGATCCCGGGGTCTACCATTCCCAAGGGTAGATTGTACTCAGTCTCGGGCCTAACGCAAAGCCCATTGACGCATCCTTCTAAAACCGGACTCATACGGCCGTCCTCGTCTCCAGCGGGGGCTGGATTCTTCTTTGTAGGCAAGAAGGACGGCTCCCTACGACCATGCGTCGACTACAGCCCACTGAATGATATCACTACCCCCTGCCCTTGATGTCATCCGTATTCGACCAAGTGCAGCAAGCCAAAGTCTTCACAAAGCTGGACCTCCGGAATGCCTACCATCTCGTCCGGATTAAAGAGGGAGACGAATGGAAAACCGGCTTCCACACTCCCCGGGGCCACTACGAGTATCTAGTCATGTCTTTCGGGCTCACCAACGCTCCCGCAGTTTTCCAGGCCATGATAAATGACGTACTAAAGGATTTCATTGATTACTTCATGTATGTATACCTGGATGACATTTTGATATACTCCCCAGACCTGGCGACCCACCGGCAGCACGTGACCCAAGTCCTTCAACGGTTACTAGACCACAAGCTGTATGTGAAGGCCGAGAAGAGTCTCTTCCACGTGAACACTATCTCCTTATTTGGTTTTGTAGTATCACCAGGAAGGGTAGAGATGGAGTCTGGCAAGATCAGCGCGGTAAGGGATTGCCTCACGCCAGAATCACGAAAGAAAGTGCAGCACTTCCTGGGTTTCGCCAATTTTTACAGTCTCTTTATCCGGAACTTCAGCTCCATCGCTGCCCCATTGCATGCCTTGACCTCTCCGATTTATGTGGACCTCGGAGGCTGATACCCCTTTCAATGCTTTCAAGCAACGGTTCACTGAGGCCCCGATACTCAAGGTTCCGGACCCCAAGCGTCAGTTTGTGGTGGAGGTGGATGCCTCCAACGTTGGACTTGGGGCCGTCCTATCCCAACGCTGCCAGGAGGATGGCTAAGGTACATCCCTGCGCATTTCTGTCCAGGCGGCCAAGCGCAAATACTGCGTCGGCGACCGTGAACTCTTGGCGGTAAAAGTAGCACTCGAGGAGTGGAGGCACTGGCTCGAGGGGGCAGAACAACCCTTCGTGATTTGGACCGATCACCGAAACATGGAGTATCTACGCAAGGCCAAATGACTAAACCTCCGACAGGCCAGATGGTCCGTGTTTTTTAACCGATTTACGTTCTCTCTGACCTACAGGCCGGGAAGCCAGAACACTAAGGCAGACGCCCTGTCACGTATCCATGACCCCGAGCCCGCTGAGACTGAAGCAAAACCCATCCTTCCCCAGAACTGTGTGATGGGAGCTGTAGGATGGCAAATTGAGGACGATGTTAAGGAGGCACTCGAACCCTCCCGAGAACTGCCCACCACGTCGTCTCTATGTACCGGAGGGGTTGCGGCCGCAGGTATTCCACTGGGCACATACCTCACGTCTGTCATGTCATCCCGGACCCCGCAGGACTTTGTTCTTCATTGTCCAGAGATTCTGGTGGCCGGCAATGGAGGCATCGGTATGTGAATATGTGTAAGCTTGGGTCCTCCCTTCCTCGTTGTGTCAGAGACAAAGATGCCTCGCTTTGCGAAGGTTCACACCCGGACGAACAAGCATTTAAGTTAATTTGTTAAAATGTATATTTACTTGTACGTTCATGTTTCCAGAATTAATATTTACACATTCATACATTTTGGTATTTTTTTTGTACAAGTGGCGACTCTGCTGCTCTCCGTCACTCACTTGCATTACCTATGGTATGCTAGCATCTGATTGGATAGTGTTAGTCAGCTGATAGGGGATCAGGAAGTGTTGTCGCTCTGGCTGCAGTGAATGACGAGTAAAGTTTTAATTTAAGAATGAATCTGTCTACATCCTGCCTTTTCATTTTATAAACAGTGTCCCATTAACCACCAACGAATCCTCACATGATTAGACTATAGCTGCGCTACGTGTATTTCTCGTAAGTTTCCGAGTTTTTTCCTCGCAAATCTGCCACTATATAAAGTCGCAAATTTGACACTTTATAAAGTGGCAAATTTAATGTTAGGAAATGCTTGATTATTTTAAGTTCCTTTCTCAATTAAACCAAATCTACTAATTATTAATATATATATATATATTTTTAATGAAATAGCTACTACTAAAAAAAAAATTGGCAGACAAGTGGTCAATTTAGGACTTGCTGTACTGTATTGTGGCACAGCGCACTCTGCTGTTGATTCTTTTTTTAGTCTGGCAACTTTGTTCCCTGAATTTCCATCAAATTTTTCAGATATCTGTTATGTACTGTACTTGAGTATTTCTTTTCCTGGCGGCTTTTTAATTTTACTTCCTATATTTAAAACAAATACCATTACTCTACTTTTTATACTTAAAAAGCTTGAACACTTAACAGTTCAAGTCAACTTTATTTACTGTGGCCTATAATAGCGCTTTCAAATAGCTATAGATCTCGCAAAGGGTTTTACAGAACACAAATAATAATGCAATCATAACAAACCTGTTCAGAGAAGCAAGATATTCTCCAACAGTGGCCCTATGTGTATTTTGTTTTTACTGTTATTAGTTGATTCAGTATTTATTTAATCAGTTCACAACAGTATCAAAGCAATGGATGGATGTTTTGAAGCCTGATTTCTAACTTTTTCTTCAAAGTACAAGCAATCAAAACTATTTTCTGTGGTGTGTTTTTTTTTATTATTGTGTAAATTATCAAGGCGGACATGGACAATTTAAAAAAACAACACTTTTAAATAGTTAAATGTTCTAACGTCTACTTTTTTACCTTTCTTTCAAATGATTTATTATTATTTATTTTTTTACGCGAGTGTACTTTCATATAAGTACAGCGTGCTTCTTTTTCCACCTCTGGGCAGCGTACACTTGCACAACAATGAAGCTGCGTGTATTTTAGTGTAGTCCAGCCCCGCCCCCTCCAGCCTGCCCGTTGGCTGTAATAAACGTAACCTCTCACTTGGTCTTATTTGGGTTGCTCCAAACGCGTGAGTGACCGCGTGGTGCTTCTCACGCGGCTCTAAACACACAGCTCAAGTTAAAAGAAAGAAATAAAAAAAGGTTATTTTAAGCACCCTTTCGTAGAGAATCACGCTTTTTGAGGAGGAGAAGTATTGAAGAGGAAAGTTTAAAAAAAAAAAATTAAAGTCAGCAAGACCAGGATCGTTCGGAACTTGAGAGCAGCGGCGTTGGAAGGAGCTGTCAATCATGGTAATTACATTTCTCTCTTCAAAATGTATCTTTGCTGTTGTCTCTTGCACAGATTTTAAGCTTGCTTGACCCACCGACCAAAAATGCTTTGCTATCCATCCAATTTGTGGGAATCTAGCGAGTATGCTCTTCTGCTCTTGTCCAATAGCTCGGATACGTGCGCCGTCGAGATCACTACTCAAACTTTTGATACTAAGTACCACCTCAAGCAATAGGCAACTTAGCTCTCTATGAGCCATCATAATGACTTGTGTAGGAACATATAGTGCTTTATCAAAAATTAGGCAGAGAGTTTTATTTTATTTTTTTATTATTATTATCGTAAGCCGATGTAACATTACGCACGGATTGAACAACACTGCACTTAAGTATATATGGGCAGAGAAAAAAGTACTCAAGTTGTAATGATTCATTTAAAATGGAAATGAGTTAATCTAAAAAAAATAAAATATGACTGAATTTTATTAAACAACAAACTAACAACCCAATCCTTGCTTTAAATCTCAGTGATAATGCCAGCAGTTGGGGATCAGATCATCGGGTGCTATGTTCTCCAATTTCACTTAAGTGCTCTAAACATTGTCGTTAATTTATGACAAATAATGTACAGTATCTTGTTCATCTGTGATATAAAGAAACAAGCAGAAGATTTAAATGCTCATAGACTAGAAGGTACAACTTACCTGTGCATCCACCTGTTGCCATTCACACAACAGAACATCTTTGTGTTCAACTAATCAGGGCAAGGCAATTTAATTTTGTTTATTATTTTTTCTACTGCAGTGGTGTCGAACTGCACTGCATTATATTAAGTGGTGTTAATAAGGTGCTAATATTTTGCCACTCTCTTCTATCTAAATAAAGTAACCATTTATTCAATGTGTAAATCTCACTTAAATCACATAAAGTAATGATCTTGACATGCTTCACTCCTAACCTCGTTTACTTATAGTACAACCAAGTGGAATTGTGATCTTGTTAAAATGCTTAAAAAAAATATCTTTCAAATATTGACAGTTGTCCAAATCCTTACAAAGACAAAGCCTTTAGCGCGTTTGTGAATTTGATAGATGGCGGTCTCCAATTGCCCAAGTCACAGGGTCAGCTGACTACGTCATCGGCAATTGGAGAGCTCACAGTTTACCTGTATGAACGCACTTTGTGCGCGCCAGTATCATCTCTCGGAACCCAATAAGTTAAGTTCTGCTTTGTCAGTGTCAAGCACTGAGTTCCCCTCAATCGCCCTGATTTTAAAGAGAATGAGGGGAGCTGCTTCCATTCGCTGGCAGTCAGCTTTGTTCCATCCCACAATGGCGCAAAATGCCCTATTCTGTCTGGGCTGCAATTTATAAATCCATTTCATTCCTCTTTTGCTGTGACTCAACATTTAACTAATCTTTATCAGATTAGATGGTTTAGTGAAAGACTTTCCCCCCAAAAGTGTTGTGCTTCTGTTTCATACATGTGTTAATGGAATTGTATTAAAATGCACAAAATAGTCAAATTGATCTTGCCTTGCCCCCGGAGCTCAGCACCCCTAAACTTCAGATCCTAGAAACGCCCCTGGCTGCAACAATGTTTATAGTTAGAGCAGGACATCTTGACATAACACATTTGCCCTTCCTTTTGTCCATTGGTGCCCTTGACATTCGAAGCCTTAACACGAGTAAATAAAAGCACACATAGGTGTGACAAAATATGGTGACAATGTTTTCACCCCCAGATGCAAGGACTCGCTGAACAGTCTGAATAGTTGTAAATGACGCGTGGCAGCGTCACCCACGTGTCTCTGCAAAGCACCTTTATATCATTTAGACATTTTTTCATAATTTATTATTATTATTATTAGTAGTAGTAGTATTTGCATTATTATATAGTTATTTTCATATTTTTGTTTTCACTTTGTAACATTTTGACATTAGTCAGGTTTCCATCCAAATGTTTTGATATTTTTAATGCGAATTTTGTGAAAATGCACAAAACGGACGTGCGACTTATGCCCGTTTCCATCCGCTCTTCTTTTGCGAATATGCGCCGCGAGATGCCGTTGTAGTGACGGAACTTTGTGACAATAGGTTCCAGGTGGGAATATTGGTTTTAACGGACTGAACGGAAGTAGTTTGTCTTGTTGGCTTCCCTCCCGCATGTAAGTGAAGTGTGTCGTTACATTGAGAGCTGGTGTTAATAAAGCCATCTAAAATTGCATTAATGTTTTTTCTTTAATTAATTATGAAAATAATCGGGTTTGTTTGTCTCCCCAAACATATCTTACTTTATCATCCACCATTTATTGTGACTACAAACGTGCGTGTGACGTAATATCGGCCAAAACGTGCGACGTTTATCCGGTCTTGTCGTCGCTTATTCGCAAAACCTGTTTCCATCGCCAAAATACGCATTTTCCTTTTTTCGATACGCTTCAAAAACCACCCCCTCCAAGCGAAATTTTATTTTATTTTTTGTGCGAATTTTGGGCCTTTTCCCCCCCGAATTTCTGCCGTTTCTATTCAGTTTCTTTTTCACAATTCTTGAAAATTCGAATAAAAATAGGTAGATGGAAACCCACCTAAAGATGGCCACGGCAAAAGCAAAATGTCATAATGTCTGAAAGTTTAAAGGTTGGTGAAATAATGTGTCTATTTCTTAACCACGTGCCCGCCATTCGCACCTCAGCACCACCCACAGCCTCAACCAATGTAATCCTCCATTCCCCCACCCACCATCCATTTTAAGAGCTGACTGCTCTGCACATGTGTGTCATTCCCCAAATAGCCTGTACCTACAGTAATCTATGTTTGAATGAATACGCATTTTAATAACTCTTTCTAGCCAAACGCGCTCATGTCATGTCACTCGGCATGTCATGTGAGGCAACAGCTTCTGTCAGTCACTACCTGCTCACATAATGTGGTGTTTATTTATTTTGGATGGCATAGTCACACTTCCTCTTCCCATATTCCAGTCAAATAACATCCCACATGTTCTCGATCTGCTGCGGAGCCGATATTTGAGATGGGTTTCCAACCGGACTCCCGAACCCCCCACCCCAACGACCGACCTTCCCCCTGTGCTTGTTTATGTACTAAATGGAGTGTGGCTTGAGTTGCAGCACACATCTTCATGTGTTTTTTTTTTTTTTTCTCACATGGCAGGTGATAGGTGGGAGGCGAGAGCACCACACACGTGATGCTGTGATAACCAAACAAGCCGTCTGCTCTATCCCCTTCCTCTTAAATGGGGAAAACAGCTGCCAGACTGTTAAACAAATACACTTCAACTTGTTATGCTGTTAGAGTAAACCACCATTTATCGCAGGTATATGTTCTAAGCACTTCCGCAGTAGAGAGCCAGTATAAAAATGTTTCATATATATACAAAGTAATTTTAGCAACCTACCAACTTTCAAAACGTTCAAACTAATTAAAACAGAGGTGCTGAGGGAATTGGGCCATAATGATCATAACCAGTTTATCATTTGATGTGTATTTAATTGCTGTTGTTTATTCCAAGACAGAGAAACCTTCGCTGAATGGCGACGAGGATGGCGCTTGGCTGACTGAGAGTCGGTCTCAGTCTCAGATCGCCCTCAGTTCCGACGCCAATGAAACCAACAATGGAGACCGGCCAGCCTGGGATTCCAAGATTCAGTATGTGTTGGCCCAGGTGGGCTTCAGTGTCGGCTTGGGGAACGTGTGGAGGTTCCCATACCTTTGCCACCAAAATGGAGGAGGTGATTACCCATCAGCAGATTAGCATTTTATCTTGGGATTACTAACATGATTGTTTAGTTGTTTTTTTTAACTGCAGGTCACCACATAATACTGAATAATCATTCAATAATCATATCAACTAAAAGGTGTGAGGACTTGTTTATATGAATATGGGACATTTTCCTATAAATTAATCAGTAATGGTATAGACATGTACAAAAAAAAAAGTCTCATTTAGCAATTGTTTTTAATGCTGCTTTGTTTTTATATGAAATAGACATGCTTTAAGTCCTACTCTCAAAACAGCATAGATTATTTCAAATTTTAGCTATTCAAAGGAAAGCTATTATTGACCGAGCAAATTGTGGCGGCTCACTGAAATACACTTTGCATATGTTGCCTACCAAACTGACCGATACGAGTGCATAAACGATCATAACTGCCTATTAACCCCATTATACTCAATCGTAACTAATGGTGAAGACAATGCGACACGTTCCCAAATTTATATGTATCTCAGAAAGAACATCATTTATTTTGCCTTCTGCTATGTGTGAATGAAAAATGGCTGACTCGTCCGGGTACTTCAGTTCACAGATCCCTCTGGTGTATTGCAACAACATGAGTCCCTCAACTGTGGCATTAAAAGAAAAGATATCAAATGAAAAAGATGGGAAAAAATGTTTTTAAAAAAAGTTAAACAATTGTATTAGTATCTTGAGAAAATATTTAAATCATGAAACTGGATAAAGTTATTTTGGCATTAAAAGTTTGAAAAACATGGTTTAATAACAAGCAGTTTTAGCTTTTGAATGCTAACAGCTGGCAATAATTCAAATGCTCACATCGGTGCAATTAATTGATTTTCAAAAGGAAATCTTACAAAAGTCTTACTGTGATTGATCCAAATGTATAAAAATGACAAATTTACATATTCATTAATTCTGTACACATAAGTATACATGATTGAAAGAAACCTCGGTAACGACTACCAACAGGGGTGGACTGACCGTTGTGAATTTAATTTTCACTAACGGCCGTTCCATTTTTGGCCTCGTGGCCCCGGTCACCAAATAGAATTCGGCGCACCCTCCACGCCCATCCCCGTTGAATAGTATTTTCCTCGCCTGAATTTTGATCCCTGACTACCAAAGTATCTATAGGCTGTTCCAATAATACAAGAGTACAATAATATTACTTGATACATATTGCATTTAATCTGCTGGTTGTTTTTCTTGGGTTAAATCGGTTTTCCCAGCTTTGCCAATCGTCCGTATTTGATGACAGACATACTGTAGTAGCCCTAAAAGTAATCCGCATATATTTTCTTTTCCTTCCTTGCAGGGGCCTTCATGCTGTTGTATGTTTTTCTTCTGGTGGTGGTTGGCGTTCCCCTCTTCTTCATGGAGTTGGCAGCCGGCCAGAGCATTCGGCAGGGGAGCATCGGCGTGTGGAAGCACATTTCCCCCAAACTGTCCGGCATCGGCTACTCTAGCTGCTTGGTGAGAATTTAGAGGTGTTGTTGATTGAGTCTCGAAAGTATGTTTGGGTTTGAAGAGAGTGAGCGGTTTGTCTTATCGCCTGCCTTTTTCCCCAAAAGCCTCCACGCAAGGCCATATATCCTTTCTTGTAGGCCATCTGTGTTTAAAACTTGGAGGACGCTGAGGGGCTGTAACATGAGAGGTGTTGTGTAACACTTTCTCCCACTGATTCTGAGCGTGAACACAAATCTCTGCTCGTGTGTTTATTTTCCACTACGCTTAATTTGTCAATCTTTTACACCTAAGCTACTCCATTGTCAGTGTTTACCATTTGACTGAGTACAAATATAAATATATAAAGTCTACACAAGTCTGTTTTAAATATAAATACATAAAGTCTACACATGCCTGTTTTGACAGTATAAAAAAAAGAATTGCGCCCACTTTGAACTTTTCTCCTCAGGTTTGTTTTTATGTGGCTCTGTATTATAATGTGATTATTGCATGGAGCCTTTTCTACATGGGCAACTCCTTCCAGTATCCTCTACCATGGGAGAACTGCCCCATTGACGTGACCACCAACGACACAGGTACAACATACCTGTTCAGACAAGTTACCCAATCTCATATTCAGTAAATGCCTTTTGCTGCTCTTATCTACAGTGAAAGAATGCGCACAAAGTTCGGCAACATCCTATTTCTGGTTTCGCAAAGCTCTGAATATCTCCAATTCCATCGAGGAATCAGGAGAGTTCAATTCCATCACGACGGGCTGCTTACTAGCCGCATGGACGATTGTCTCCTTGGCGATGATTAAAGGCATCAAGTCGTCTGCAAAGGTGAACATTATATATATATATATATATATATATATATATATATATATAGGTCAAAAAAAAAAAAATATATATATATATATATATATTTGGGTCAAAAATGACCCAACTATGGGTCAAAAATGGACCGATTTTCTACTTGGGTCGATTTGAGCCAACTCTGAGTCAAGAAATGGATCTTTCATCATAATACAACTCATAAATATTGGTCAGATCCTTTACTTGGGTCACAAAATTGGGTCATTTTGTATTAAAAAAAAACAGAAGGTTGGGTTAAATTGACTCGAAAAGTGTATCTGCGCATTTTTTATCCATAATTGGGTTACTTTTGACCCAACTGTTTTGACAGTGTAAGCAGTCCTCTGCTTGTGAATGAAGATAACATCAAAAAGAAAGTTTCTATGAAAATAAATCACATTTTGGTTGTGTTTAATTGTCATAAAGATACAGAGAAGTAGCATTTATGGTTGTTGATTTAAGAAGTTCAACACTAGGCCTCGCTTCCCATATTCCCGCCAAGTGACCTTTTTCTCTCTCCTGCTCTGCTTGTTCCAAATTTCAGGTGATGTACTTCTCCTCAGTCTTTCCCTATGTGGTGCTCTTCATTTTCCTTATCAGAGGCCTGACGTTGGATGGAGCAATAGAGGGAATCACGTTCATGTTTTATCCCAGAGTAAGAACCCATTTCTTCATGTGAAAAGATGTGTTAGATAACCCACACTACTCATTTCCTATAGGTAATGTAAAATACTTAGGCATAAAAATCTCACCTAAATTAACTGATTTAATTCATTTAAACTTTTCTCCACTTCTGGATAACATTTATAGTGACTTGGAGCGCTGGAATGATCTTCCTATTTCTCTAATAGGACGAATAGCCACCATTAAAATGAAAGTTTTACCCAAAATAAACTATTTTTTCTCAATGATTCCATTTAAACCTACGGCTAAATGGTTCCAGTTGTTGGACTCAGCCGTTACAAAATTTTACTGGAATAAAAAAAAAAGAAGCAAAGATTAGTCTATCTATTCTTCAGAAAAGT
The DNA here is from genome assembly GCF_051991255.1 of Vanacampus margaritifer. Classification (NCBI taxonomy): domain Eukaryota; kingdom Metazoa; phylum Chordata; class Actinopteri; order Syngnathiformes; family Syngnathidae; genus Vanacampus; species Vanacampus margaritifer. The sequence continues at coordinate 12,425,533 of NC_135433.1, read as the reverse complement.
AAATCCAAAGGTGGTCTAGAGGCACCAAATTTTATGTACTACTATATAGCTAACCAGCTACAATATATCCTTCTATGGGCACAACCCAACAGAGACACTAACTGTTGGCTGGAACTAGAACAGAAGGATTGTAATAACCTCAGACTTCGAGATTTACTCTTTATTACAACATCGATTAAGCGACATAATTGTTTTAAAAACCCAATGATTTCCGCCACCCTGACTGCCTGGTGGCACTAGAAATTACAAAAGCCCAAGTGGAGCCCTGTGGGCTTTCTCCCCTATGGCATAACCCCGACTTTCAACTTAACAACCAACCGTTTTATTTAGGTGTGTGGGAGCAGAAAGAAATTACACCATCTCTTCTCAGATAATATGTTTATATCATATACATCCTTGCTCCAAAAATACAAAATAAAAAACGGAAATTTTTTACATTGTCTACAAGTTAAAAATGTGATAAAGAAAAAAATTCCAACACTTCGGGGTACGCTCCAACCGCCTGTTTTAGCTAAAGATATTAACAAGCTTTCTCCGACAACAACAAAAAAACTTTCAAAAATATATAAGCTACTTTCATATACTGATAAAATGTCTTTACCCATCTCGAAATGGGAGACAGACTTGTCTATAGCACCGGAACCTGACTTTTGGATTCAAGTTTGTGAAAACGCATTTAAAATGACAAAACACACAAATTTACAACTTATCCAATATAAAATTATTCACAGAACATACATTACTCAATATATGATGAAGAAAATGGGACTCTCAGACTCCGACATTTGTCTCCAATGCTTACAAAACACTACAGACACTTATGTTCATGCTTTATGGTTATGTACTCCGGTTATGTATTTCTGGACTAAAGTCTTAGAAAAACTTTCCGCTATTTTGGACTGTAGGATACCTTTATCTCCAAACTTGTGTTTGCTAGGTGACCTAACAACAATTGACTTACCACATAAACAATTTCAATCTACACTTGTAGCCCTTACTAAAAAAAACAATTCTTGTTAACTGGAAAAATAAACAAACTCTGAATATCGACCAATGGTCTAATCTCCTCATAAATCACATTTTAATGGAAAAAATATCTGCCTCAAATAAAAACCAAATATCAAAATTTATAGAAACATGGTCTACGTATATAGAATTTTTTAACCTAATTCTGGTTACTTAATTCTGCCTGTTAGCGAGAGCCACCACATCGTGATAACTTACATTGATGATTCTGCATTTGGCAATTTATTATTATATTATATTATTAGTATGGGATTTTTTTAAATAGGCTTTAGGTGAACTGATGAATACACACACGCTCGCACGCACGCACACACACACGCACATACACGTACTCACCCACATACAAAAAAAAATACATATATATATATATATATGTATAAAAAAAATGAATATTATTTTTTTATTATTTAAAAAAAAAAAGGAGAGCAATGATGATGTCAAATCGAATGAACAATTCTGAGCTTTAAAAAAAAAAAAAAGCTGTGTTAGATAAAATGAGACTGAGTTTCTCACATGTTTTTTCTCAGCTGGAGATTTGGGGGAACATGCAGGTGTGGCGGCAGGCTGCTACTCAAGTGTTTTTTGCTTTGGGACTGGGCTATGGCTCCGTCATCGCGTATTCCTCCTACAATCCCGTCCAAAACAACTGCCACAAGGACGCTCTGCTGGTCTCGGGCATCAACTTCATGACGTCTGTCCTGGCCTCGCTCGTTGTTTTCGTCATCCTGGGTTTCCGGGCCAAAAACATTGCCAAGAGCTGCGTGGCTGAGTATGTACCAAAGTCCATTTGATTGCATCATTGTGGGAAAAAAATAATAATATCCAGGCTGTGAAGTTTACGAAACATCATTTTAAATTCATCAAAAGGAAAATATCAACTCTTCACTTACAAGCTTAATTCATGATCATGTTCGCTACTCATAACGCTCAAATGATCTTTCCTAATTGAAATGAAAGTAAATGTAATTCTTCAGTTTCAGCCCCATACTGTGCTCATTCTGCTATGTGCCATTGGCCACTATGGGACAGTATACGACACAAACAAAGTTTTGTGTGACAGTAAACCTCAACTGGGAGTTGCCAAAAAAAAGAAGAAGCTTGAAGCCTCTTATTTGATCTCACAAACTATTACTTCTTAAAAAATCAGAATCTGAATTGATTTTAATGCCATTTTCAGTGAAAGCGTACATTCACAACTATGATTTCTTTTCAATCTGAGTTTGGTGTCACACTCTTGCACTTGTCGCTCAAATTTTTGCTTGCAAACCAAACGAAAAAATTAAATGTAAGTCAAGTCACCACTTTATTATTATTATTATTACTACTACAAATAAACATGAATGATGATTACAAAAGTTCTGAGTAGATTACAGACCTCAATGGCCCCATAGTTCTAAATCCTCAAAAGTAATGATTGCAAGCAAGCAAGCTTTATTTGTGTAGTGCTTTTCACAGACACTAATTGTTGGACATCAACAAAAGAATGAGTATGTTAAGGTGTTCCATTTCCCCACCAAAGCCCAGAGTTCATTCCAATAGATAGGCTCCTCCCCAAAAGACTTAATAATGTCATTAAATCACTACTGTAGCAGTGATTTAAAAAAATATTAGTTTTGAGGTGTGAACAATCCACTTGTTGTACTGTTTGAATAGATTAGTTAAATTTTCATTTGAATTTTAAAACTTGGCTGGCAGCCAGTTCAGGGTGTACCCCGCCTACTGCCCGAAGTCAGCCAGGATGGGCTCCGGCACCCCGGCACCCTTGTGAGGAATAAGCAGTGAAGAAAAATGGATGGATGACTGGTCAAACTTCCAATTCCCTTTGTTACATCAGTGAAAAATAATAATATTTCTCTTTACTGCACTCCCATTCATATACTTAAAAAAAAAATCACTTCCTAAATGAAAGTGGTAATAAAACAAACGAGGGATGTGTCACCATTAAAAAATCACTATCAACCCTAATCTCAGAGATTTTACAACAAACTACATTGCATCTATGTATATTCTTATGTCAGGTCTGTTCATTTGCAGAAACATTGGCCTTCTAAACAGCATGTGGCTCCAAAAACAGGACCAGCATGGTTGGCCGAGGTTCAACATGAGCGAGCCAACATCCGTGTCCGTATCGGACTACAGAGAGTGGTACAGCCACTATGGCGCCACGCTGGGTCTCAATGTCACCGACTGCAATCTAGAGGAGGAGATGAACAAGGTGAGCAACATCTGGTAGGAGCAGGAAAACGATTTTTATTTTATTTTAAAGACCTTATTTGACCTTATATTTGTGAACAACAAATAGAGAATATACAGCTTTATCTGGATCGACGCCAAAATTGAAATGTTATTCCCGCACTCTCATCTTGGCGGAAGTAAATATGGAGTCAGTTAGCTTTGCATAAACAAAGACAAAAGACATTTAAAAGAGGGAGGATTCTTCACAAAATGATGGTGAAGTGAGAAGAATATCAAGGAATCCCAGTTCCCAGAAATCCTGAAGGCTCTGTAAAATTCCCTGTGCAGTGCAGCAAGATGAAATAGGAGGTGTTTTTGTATGACCAAAGTTTCCAGGAAAGACGGAAGCAAGCTGTGTTAGACAAGTGAGCAGGAAAACTAAATAAACAGCGGCCTTTAGATGCAGGGTTGATCATTTATCTAGAAATGTACACTTTCCATAGATGGACCCGCTGGGTAGGCTTGAGGCCAAATACCACAAGGGAACAATGTTTTTTCCAATGTAGTTTGATGTACAGCATTGAGACTACTATACCAAATCCCTTTTTTTTTTCAAAAACAAAAGTTAGCAAATTCTTAGGTTCTTTGAGGGCATTTCTGTCAATCCTGGCAAGATGATTTTTGAGAACCATTTCCAGTTTAAAGTGACAGTGTGTAGGATTTAGCGCCATCTAGTGGTGAACTAATAATTCATTTAAAACAAAACTGTTGATTTCAATAATATGCCCCCCCCCCAAAAAATCTATCGCATCAATGTACAATTTTCTATCATAGATCTAGTAATCGCTAATTATATTGCAGTACAGAGGTCCCACCTCACCTTAGGAGGCTGATATGTTTCGCCGCCATCTTTCTGCTATGGATAGCCAAAAGAGAACTTGGCAAACTTAGTCGTCCTAGCTGCTGCTTACCTTCCACAGCTTGCGCCTGCAAAAAGTCTAGTGCTTTTGGCTACCGCCGCTTGTCTCTATCTGCTTTGCTCTCGCTAGCTTTTACTACCTTCCCCCGCTAACCGCTTTTGTTGGCCGCTCTGGTTACTTCCTGCTTGCTCGCTCATGCCAAACAATAATTGGTACTAATGGTAGGCTTGCGAATGTGGTCAGCCTGAGAGGCATGCACCGTAATGTGCATACTTAAAAATAGTTGCATTCTATTAGTTCACCACTAGATGTCACTAAATAATACACACTGTATCTTTAATTGATCACCTTCTGCAGGTCGTACTGTAATATAAGGGGCAGCTTCTACTTTTCATTTCAGGGGTCGCCACAGCGAATCAGTTGCCTCCATCTGACCCTGTCCTCAGCCCCACACACACAACCACACACACACACACACACACACCAACGACCTTCATGTCCTCTTTAACTACATCCATAAACCTCCTCTTTGGTCTTCCTCTAGACCAGACATGGGCAAACCCCGGCCCGCGGGCCAAATACGGCCCGTTATGCGTTTCAATCCGGCCCGCCGAACTTATCCAATAAGGCTAGGAAAAAAAATCTTTTTTTTTTCTTTTTTTTTTGCGTTTGCAATTTATTAAAATAAACGGGAGAATGGCAGTAAGCTTAACTCAAGATAACTGATTCAAAAAATATAATTCTTCCTGGATTTGGACATTTACAGCAGGAGACGGCACGGTTTTGTGTTGAACACAGCAATAATGTCCTGATAGTCCAGAGAATCGGTCAATTCTTTTTTGAAAGAAAGCAGGGACAAAGAGTTCAGTCTATCAGTCAACATTGTGGCACTGTTGCGTGTTTTGATCCCTTTGACAGCTGAAGATAGTCTTTCTACATGTTGTCATGGGTGAGGTGAGGAGCGCGCATGCAGGAGACTGTTGATATTGGTGAAGACATCCCCGGGGCGTGCGTCGAGCACTTCTATGAGCGTTTCCTCGTTGGCTTTTGGCTTCTTTTTGAGCTGCTGCACAAACACCGTGTGCTATGCGTCCCCCACGGAGATGGAAAAGTGGTCAGAGACGGATTGGATGTACGCGCTTTGTCCTCAGCGCGTGACAGGCAGCAGCGGCTATCATGCAGCCGCATGTGTCACACGTACTGTGGGCCCGGGTTAAAAATGGGCGGGCCAATGGAAAAAAATTATTTAACTTTACGCCTTGAATTGAAATCTATTAATAATAGATGCAGTCACCAGGTTTGACAGATCACAGTGTATGTGCTATTATAATCTATTTACATTTCTCCTCCCACTTTGCCAAATAGTGTGTAAATGCCGCTTCTTGCATATTCATTGAGGCAAACGTACTACCTGGATTAGGGCTATTTTATAATAATCATAATAATAATAATAATACATTTCATTTAAAAACAGCACCTTTCAGAACACCCAAGGTCACTTTAGAAAGCATAAAAACAACACAGCAAAAGTTGAGCTAAAACAATAAAAATGAAGCTATTGGAAAAGCTGTTTTAAATATGTGGATTTTGCACATTTGAAAAACGCAGTCCTAAGTGCACACTATAAGTAAATTGGGTTGTACATTTATCTGTGTGTTTTTACTGTGCTATGAGGTCCAAATGCTCCTGGTCCGGCCCATCTGTCAAAATTTCAAACCCATTGTGGCCCGCAAGTCAAAAAGTTTGCCCACCCCTGCTCTAGACCATAGGTGTCAAACTCCGGTCCTTGAGGGCCGTAGTCCTGCAGGTTTTGTGAGGTTTCCCTCTTCCAACACAAGCTGATTCCAATCAGCAGGAACGTTATCAGGCTTATGTAGAGCTTGCTGATGAGCTGATCATATATCAGCTGTGTTAGAGAAGGGAAACATCCAAAACCTGCAGGACTACGGCCCTCGAGGACCGGAGTTTGACACCTATGCTCTAGATCTCCTTCCTGGCATTTGGAAACTCTGCATCCTTCTGCCAATATACTCACTATCTCTCCTCCGGACATGTCCAAACCATCTCAGTCTGGCCTCTCTCACTTTATCTCCAAAGCCTCTAACATGTGCTGTCCCTCTGATGTACTCATTCCTCATTCTATCCATCCTGGTCACTCCCAAAGAGGACCTCAGCATCTTCATCTCTGCCACCTCCAGCTCTGCCTCCTGTCTTTTCTTCAGTGGCACTGTCTCCAAACCAAACAACATCGCTGGTCTCACCACAGTTTTATAAACCTTTCCTTTCATTTTAGCTGTAACTCTTTTATCGCACATCACACCTGACACTTTTCTCCACCCGTTCCAGCCTGCCTGCACACACTTCTTCACTTCTTTTCCACACAATCCATTGCTCTGGACTGTTGACCCTAAATACTTAAACTGCTTCACCTTGTTGGTCTTGTCATCCGCAAACAACATAGTCCATGGAGATTCCTTTCTAACCTCGTCTGTCATCCTGTCCATTACCAATAGCGAACAAGAAGGGGCTCAGAGCTGATCCCTGATGTAGTCCCACTTCCACTTTGAACTCCTCCGTCACACCTACAGCACATTTCACCACTGTCTTCATACATGTCCTGTACCACTTGAACATACTTCTCTGCCACTCCAGACTTCCGCATACAAAAGCACAGTTCCTCTCTGGGCACCCTTTTTATAAGCTTTCTCACAAAGACACAATGCAGCTCCTTATGACCTTCTCTGTACTTCTCTATCAACATCCTCAAAGCGAATACTGCATCTGTGGTATTTTTTTTTTTTTTTGGCATGAAACCATACTGCTGCTCACAAATATTCACCTCTGCCCTCAGTCTAGCTTCAACTGCTCTTTCCCATAGCTTCATTGTGTGGCTCATCAACTTTATTCCTCTGTAGTTGCCATAACTCTGCACGTCTCCCTTGATCTTAAAAATGGGCACCAGCACACTTCTCCTCCATTCCTCAGGCATCGTCTCACTATCTAAGATCCTGCTGAACAACCCAGTCAGAAATTCTACTGCTACCTCTCCTAGACTCTTCCATACCTCCACAGGTATAATATCAGCACCAAGTGCCTTTCCAGTCTTCGTCCTCTTCAATGCCCTTCTCGCTTCGTCCTTACTAATCTTTGCTACTTCCTGGTCCACAACAGTCACCTCTTCTACGTTTCGTTCTCTCATTTTCCTCATTCATCAACTCTTCAAAGTGCTCTTTCCATCTTCCCATCACACTATTGGCATCTGTCAACACACTTCCATCCCTATCCTTTATTACCCTAACCTGTTGCACGTCCTTCCCATCTCTGTCTCTTTGCTTTACCAACCTGTATAGATCAGTCTCTCCCTCCTTACTGCCTAACCTAGCATACAAGTCATCGTAAGCCTCTTGTTTGGCCTTTGTCACTTCAGTGTGAAGGAATATTTTGATTACTATATTAAGTGTAATCTTTGCGTGTCTAAAATAATTGTATTCGAGATCTGATGAAGAAGGTTCCTTGCAAGGATTTATTTAGAAGCTTCTAAAGACACAGTTAGGACACCCACATCTGAATGCGATGTAGACCCCCCAAGTGTGTAACAGTCTACAGACCATCCACTCATTTGATTGAACAAAGGACAGACATGTCATCTCCTCGATTGAACAAAGGTGTAATGTTGAGGGTAAACAGACATCTTTATACAGTTCCCCTTCTTGATTGGGGGAACAGATGCAATCAGGATCTGACCCCAGACCTTTAGTCCCTAATGACAAAAGACTCTGATAACATCATGCACATTCCCCCTCCAACAGCATTGAGGGTACGAAGATCAAATAAAGTTCACAAAATCACCATCCCACTGTATTCTTTTAAATACTCATGACTATATCACATTGATATGCCTATAAGTAAATTCAAAAACAGTAAAACATCAAATTGAAAATGTTAAATGTCTTCAAGTGCTCTCAGTGTCCCATTTCTTCTTAGCTAACCTCTTTCTCTGGATCCACTTCTGCACCTCCTCATTCCACCACCAAGTCATCTTATGTTCTTTTGAGTGATAAAAGTGCCACGAGTAGCGCGCTAATTAGCATTAGCGAGTCCGACTGGTGTAGATCATGACAATTCTTTGCAGATCTATAAATTGAAGCAGAAATCATTGTCAATCAAACAATTTTTAATCTAAAATCATTCTGAATCGATAATCGATTCTGAATTGAATCGCAGGCCCAAAAATCGGAATCGAATCGTGATACAGTCAAAGATTCCCAGCCCTAATGTCCAATGTTGTCATGTTTCATCTGTTTGTTTATGTCGGTGTTCAGGGAGTGGAAGGGACAGGACTGGCTTTCATAGCGTTCACTGAGGTGATGGCTCTGTTCCCAGCCAGCCCCTTTTGGTCCGCTCTGTTCTTCCTCATGCTGCTCAACCTGGGCATGAGCACCATGTTTGGGACCATGCAGGGAATCCTCACACCTCTCATGGACAATTTTAAGCTGCTGGAACGCCACCGCACCTTACTCACTGGTACGTCAGTCCAATTGAATGCGAATTTGGCATATTTTGGTCAGTCCAGGTCTCAGTGTTTCTCTCGTTTGTTTTTCAGTCTGCAGCTGTGCTCTGGGCTTCCTGCTAGGACTTCTGTTCACTCAGCGCTCAGGCAACTACTTTGTGGCCATGTTTGATGATTACTCCGCCACGTTGCCTTTAATCATTGTTGTCATCTTTGAAACCATCAGCGTCTCCTGGATTTATGGCACTGATCGGTAAGTAATGAATCATTTTTGTTTTTGTCATTATACACGTATGGAAAGCATCAGAGGACTTACCTTAGATCTATCACTTTTTAACCCACTTTTTATCCCTTTTTTAAAAATTCAATATGCATTTTACATGGAAAATGGGGGAAAATAAAAAAAGGGGGGGGGTGAATGAAATATGTTTAAAATCTGTTTTGTTTTGTTAGAATTATGTTTTTATAGGTTATTATTATATTTGATTTTTAGAGAATGGTTGTGTACTTATGTATATACTTATATAGACAATATGAATTTTACTTTAACTTCTCCCCTGATGAATGTTGTTTGTGTTTTTCTTACTTTGTCCTGTTTACTTATTTTAGTGCCCCCCTACCTTTTTTTTGTTGGGTTCATGTTTTTTTGTTTTTTTATTGTGTGTGTAATAACAAATAAAAAGTAAAAATTTGTTTTGTTTTGTTTTTATTAAAAAACTAAAGTCCGCAAATATCTAAATCTGCGAGTGCCAAACCACGAGTTATGTGAGCGGGTCCACTGTATTTAAAATATTCCTGTGATAAAACACATTACTTTACTTTACAAGGAGAATCTCAATAAAACCACTACCCAAAAACAAGAGTTAATTTATATATATATATATATGTATGTATGTATTTGGCATTTTAGATATTTCAGAATCACCTTCACTCAACCTAAAATGCTATTTTGTCACAGAGTAACTGTAATTTATACAAAAAGTGCATATGTCTGTATTTTGTGCATTGATAATTTGAAATTTAATGGAGTGCATGGGAAATATCCTCCATTCTGGATTTGTGGTTCTCTTTTATTGCAGCTTCTTTGATGATATTGAAGACATGCTCAAATGGCGCCCCCCGGTGGTGTACAAATATCTTTGGAAATATGTGTGCTTGCTGGCTATGATCGGACTTCTGGCTGCCAGTTTGTTGAGAATGGTCTTTAAAAGGCCAACCTACACTGCCTGGAATGAAAGCACGGTATGCACTTTAGTTGATAATGCACACTGTTTCAATCTCATATGGAGGGGTCACATGTTGGAGACATGTATTACCACATCAGAATCATATGCTGTCTGTTTTTCTCCTAACAGGCCTCTGAGATGACTCTGGAGTACCCGGGCTGGGCTCTGGCTATGATCGTCTTGCTCATAGTCTTTGCCAGCCTGCCGGTACCCATCGGTTACATCTATTCAACACTGCAGCATCGCAGGCTGCTTCACGCAGAATCCGTGGAGGGCGACAGCAAGGAGGTCAACCGCGACTTGTATACCAAGTGCAGCTCTGTGGAACAGCTGGATTTCAACTCCCATCAAGCTACCCCCGAGGAAGACGGCGTCCGTCCCAGGACCACCTTCCTGCCAGTGGGCGGCGAGCACTATCGCCTCTTGCCCCAACAGGAGGAGGAGCAGGACGAGGAGGAGGAGCAGGACACGGGAGTGTGAGGACGCGGGGCTCGTCACGGTGGAGGATGTTTGGAAAATGTTTCAAGTGTAGGTCCTCAGAGAGTGAAGAAGCGAGACATTTCTGCAGGAGAAACAGGACGATGAAGGGAGGACAGCAATAGACACGTTAGTTGTTTAGCTCAGGAAGCTACATTGTTAGCAAGGCAAAGGCTAGTTTCTTAAATAAATACAGTGAGCCCCTACGAATCACAAGGGATTCGGGACGGAACCCTTCCACGAATATAAATGTCACAAAATGGTGGCAAAGTCCTTGTCAATAATATTACTTAGTACCAAGATACCACCAGATGGCGCTGAAGCAATACTGTTACAACAGCAGCGAAGATGTGAGTTTTCAGCAAATTTTGGAGGATAAATTCCCCGCAAAATCAGTAAATTCTCAAATGCCAAACCTCAAAATTCAGGGCTTCTCTGTATAACAGTACTAGAACATTTAGCCACCAAATTACACAGAGACCTGATTTTTGTATCAGCGCAACGCTCGCTACGCATGTTTGGCAATTTGGTAGACCAACCGGTCTTCGCTAAGGTAGGCGGGCCGGCGCAGCGGAAGCACTTGTCTTGGAGATGTGCCTGGTGAAGTGAAAGTCAGAAAGTCCATCTAAACCGTACGTCTGCTCAGACCACATCTAAGTGCCTGGCACAAGATAGATACATTCATATTTATTCATAAATATTTGAACAGTGGTATAGATATAGTTAGTATGCTGTATATAGAGTTTTAATTTTGTTTCTAGTTTTGTGTTTTAATTTTTGGTTTGTTTTAATTTGTTTTTTAGAGCAGGTTTGTGAGTTTTATTAGATTTAATGTTGATTTTAAAAAATGCATTTATTGTGTGCAAGATTTCAAAGCATCATGGTGAGTATTGTGTTGTGAAAACAAAAATAAAACTGTAAAAAATGTCAGATTAAAATAAAATCAGCCATCCACAAATCAAATAAAGGTACTGTATAACCGTTCCCTTACTTTGAAGTACAACTTGTTTAGTGCCTAATATTGCTTGTATATTTAAGCATTATAACCCTAAAGTCTTAAAGGTAGAATAAACTCGCTTTCCATCTCTTGTTTGCCAAACTTCTAACGTGAATTTGTGGCTTGAATTCCTTTTGAGAAGTGTTAAAACAAGTTCTACTGTTTGTTTTTTTAATATAAATATTTATTTATTTAACTCATTCACTCCCAGCCATTTTCCCGGCTGTTTTACTGGATTTTGACTGATTTTGCAAAGCCCACAGAATATTGTGTTCTATTGCTATAAAAACATGGAATCTACCAAAAGAAAGATCAGACTCTCTTCTTTCATCAGGAAAAAAAGTATATTTTTACCTGTTATCAGTTTTGCAGCAATTAGCATTAGCATATAACAAAGTTTCATCATTATTCACAAATCTGTTTAAAACAATGGGGGAAAGAGCTTTTATTCAACATGGCCCTGGTTGATCGCTTATACTCTGCTGCCACCTGCTGGCCATTTATGGAATAACTACCATTGCTTCAAGCATTCTCTTCAGTTCAGAGGCTGCATATGCTCTAGCATAAAAAACAACAACAAAGAACGTATATACAGTATACGTCTTTGGGTGCATGGTAATATTAAAAATAGAACGTTTTTATACGTTTTTGGGAGCAAATGGGTTTTAATATATGAACAAAACAAAAAAAATAGACCACTTGATACCTAGCATCACGTTTCAGCCTGAGAACACGGGAGCCAACCACGAAACAATCACGCAAGTTCATCACCTAGGAGCGACGTCAACTGGTGGCACTTTTGTGGTGGCTGCCGCGAGTTGACGTTGCTTCGAGGCGACACAATGTTAAAAGTCCGTAACTGCCAGTCGACTGTTCTTTCTTCCGCCTAACACCTGGGCTGTGTGCTGAAATAAATCACATTCAAAATCACCCCAAAGAGTTATGGATTAAATTAATTGACAAAGTTGAAAATGAAGGATATAGTTAGTTTTGTAGACATAAAATGTAGTTTGAGTTTGTTTTCCTTTTTCCAAATTTTTTTTTTCTTCAATTTTAGTTCAAATTATTTTATCAGTTTTTGCTAATTAAAACAACCATGGTTGCGAGTCTAGTGCGCAACTAGCACGCCCCATTTAAAGGGAATGAAAATGACTGGCCATGTTTGAAGTCAGCTGTGACCACTCACACAGCGGCGGCGTCCTCCCCCTCTCAGTTCCCGCTGGCTTGCACTCGTCTGCTAAATAACCAAATCGTGTCTAACCCGCCTCATGATGACATGACATCGCGCAGGATTTCATGAAAATAGAGCCCTGAGTGTCACAGCAGCCAGTTAACGTAAATGCTGCAGTGTTTCCAAACTTTTCAGGTATTTGGTTTTGCATCGGAATGACCTCCTGGCACCACCAAAGAAAACATCCATGTCATACAAAATATGACTAATGATGATCTCATCTCAATATACTCACCAATTAGTGTGAAATCTGTGTCTGTGCAGTTGAACACAAAGCTAATATGCTGTCGTATGAATGTCAGAAGTTGGATACACAAGTTCATTGTACCTTCTGCAGTCTAGTGGAAGAGCATGTATCTGTAATTGATCCGCCTGTCACTCCGACGCTGGCATAGATAGATAAACTTCCATCCATTTATCCCAGAACATAAATAAATAAATGATACTTTATGGGGCAATTAAGTTCAATTGGATCTATTCCTGTTACACGCCTGATGATCTCTCGTATCACAAGAATGGTTCTCGGTGCTGTGATTGGGAATACTGGGGAAAAACATAATTGTGAGGTCATTTTCTCCATGTTTGCATGCAAATGTGTTTGTGAGGACCAGTATGAGTTGTAAATGACTATTTCAGGAAAGTTAATATAAGTTTGATGCATCCTCATTTGGATGTTTTGGATTTAGTTGGATTGAGTTCTTGATCATGTCAGTGGAGAACCTCACAAATTATATGGGAATGACTATTTATATGTTTTAACTTGACTGGAAAAAAAGCCTGTATTTATATATTTGTATGTATTTGTTACATTTCACTTCATGTAGATAGTCATGCTGAAAAATTGACCTATTGTATAGATTTGTATAGATTTTATTAAACTATCTCAATGGCAGCAACTTGACTTATTTGATTGATTTAATATTAATGCTTGTGTTGTTTTTATAATTTGAAAAATAATTCACTGGAATGTGCTTTTATTGGACAGTGTCACTATTGGATTTACAGTTACGTTGTACTGACTTATTGTTAAAATTGATTATATTTGTTAATACACACGTTACAGATAAGGCAATAGGCTACATATAAGGTCTGAATTTAGCTTGTAGCTTGAGCACTATGAAAATAAATGAACGAGGAAAAACTATTTTTGTGTTTTTCAAACAGTTATTATACGCATGTCGTTTTTACGTTTTACTTTTGTTTTTCTTTTTGTAATTTAAGAGCTTGAATCCGTTTTTCTACTTTTCCCAGTGTTTTTACACTAGTGTCTGTCTATTCAGTACAAAGCGTGAATACTTCTGCCACCTATAAATAAATAAATCCACCATGGTGCCTCCATCCTCGTCGGGAGGCACGAGAGCGAGCAGTCGGGCGTGTGCGCGTGTTCTGTGCGCGTTCACGCGAGAGAGGAGCACACGGGCCGGCTGCGAGCAGCAAGAAGGATGGAGGTCCGACCTGACAGGTTCAAGGCGGTCGCGGCCAAAACTCTGGGCAGAATTAACAGGTATTTTATTTTATTTTGTACATTTATGTAAATCACTATGTCAAGACTTCGGCACATTATCCCGAGCGAGAGAGAGAATTGTATGCAGTCCGATGGCGGAAAAAGTTAGTTTCGAATCAACTAAACACCCCCAACAAAAATGGGACGAAGGTTATGGTGCATACCTCGTGGGAAAAAGTGCAGATAACGTCAAAAAGTTCTAAGGGGCTCAATGTTGCGTACTAAGTTGCAGTAATGTCGACCAAGTGGCGATAAAAGTGGCGAAAGTGTGCTCCTTATGTTTTATTTGTGTAAAAACGCGTAAACAATTTACTTTTTGTCTGTGGCGTTAGCTCGTTATTGCTATTTTTTTATGTGAGCAGTGAAAAATTTAAGACGTCATCCAAAACACCGAATGTTCTGAAAATATATGCAATTGGTAATGTCATATCACATTAATATAACATTGATGCCAACATGTTTTTTACGCAAGATATACATGTCATACAAAAGATTCTTATTAAATGCAAATGCAGGGTTTCAAATTAAATGGCGACCCAGGCAAAGTAACGCTGACAGGTGTGTGGATATTTTTGTACACAACGATTATGTAAGTCAATAACAATAATAAAAATATATGTATATCATTGTAGTTCCACACCCATATGGATGCATGAAATATGTGCATTGCAATTCATACTAGAGATGAAAATAAGTGATAGAGGCTCGTGCAATAACCTTTTTTAAGCTTGTGTTCTCTTCGGATTTGAGGTAGCGAGCAAACGTATAAATCCCGTCCTGAAATAGCCTGTTTTTCAGTCCAGATGTCGAGCCACGCAAATCCCTAAACTCTCCCCTCCCACTCGCGCCATCCTAGCCCATGTCACTTCCTCCGGCCGCTCCCTCCTCATCCATCCCGCCATCCATCCATTGAGACAACTTTCATGCCATCACGCTTGCAGATTAACAGACATGCACATTGAAGGCGTACCTTTTTGGCCCAAATGGGCAACATGCAAGACAAACGTATGTACGGACGCTCTGGCACACATCTAGTATGTCTATGTGTGTGTGTTGTGCGGAGGGCCTCCCCCTGCCTGCCTTGCTTGAGTTGGAGCAATCTCACCAGCTCACAGACAAAAGCGTGATCCCTCCATGATGAAAGCAGCCAGAAGTTCATTTATTATTTAAAGATTTCCTCCATCAAAATGCATCTCCTGTTTCTATATTAAACCCCACTAGGTAAGCATAAACAGCAGCGTTGTGAGGTCAAACGTACTCTTTTCCTCTCACACCTCACACTCTCGACATAAACAACAGGGACAAGTAGAATTTCACATGATATAAAACATCACCATTTTGAGTGCATCCACATTTGCGAAGTTTCCACCAACGCCCGGTGGACGGCTTCCGCAAGGAGAGGTTAGTTGCGGCTACACACGAGGCAATGCAGAAAGTAGCAGGTAATCCATTTTTAATCCATTTTACATCCGCCAGAGCGCTACAATTTCATTTATGATGCACAGTGGCGCGGTGCCATCGTGGCTGTGATAAAATATTCAAATTATGCTGGGGTGTATTAATTATTGTTTGATCATTTTTGCTGCTCTTTAGGCTTGACGATTTGACAATGCTTTAGTCTAATCGAGTTTCTGTTCTCTCAGTACAATACAATGGAATTTCATCTTTTGAATAATATAATAATAATAATAATAATAATCCTTCCATCTCAAAGGTACAGATTAGGTGGCTTGATCATTGCACAGGTGTGCCTTTGGCTGCCCACATTAAAATGATAATCTTTGGAGAGGTGTTCTCTTCATGAGTGAATCCCACTTTTCATTATATCCAGCAGATGGTAGACAGCGTAACATTTTATTGAAACAACTAAAATTGGGGAAAAAAACATTTTCTTAATGTTAATTTAAAAAAAAAAACTGACTTTTTAAAGATAACCAACTGAAACTACATGTTGCGTTTATAAAACTAACTAAAGTCGACTCGATGATTGTAACGGTCTTCTTATTGGACTCATCAAAAGAGCATCAAACAGCTGCAGCTCAATCAGAGCACCGCACAAGCTATCAGAGCATATTACTTCAGTCCTGTACACTGGCTCCGCCTCCATGTCAGGTGTGGAGTAGACTTTGAATTCCTGACGTTGGTCTATAAATTACTGAATATGTTAGGTCGTGAATTCATGAATGAATTACTAATTGAATATAAACCCGGTAGAGCTCTGAGGTCGGTCAGAATCAGGTCAATTGGTGGAGCCCAGATTTCAAAACAAACATGGTGAAGCAGTATTTAGGCGTTATGTTGCATTCAAATGGAATAAGCTGCCAGGAGAAATGAAGTGAGTCCCAAGTTGATGCTTTTAAGGTTTTCAGGTTAAAAACTATGCCTTTCCCACTCCTTACCTATTATTAACTCATTCACTGCCATTGACGGTTATAAACGTCAAAAAATCATTTGAACTATTTCTATTAGTTTCATTTTTTTCCACTTTTGTTAACAAGAGTATGAAAACCTAGACATTTTTTATTGTACATTTAGAACAGATATAAAATTTGCGATTAATCGTGACTTTACTAGTTAACTCATGATTAATCACAAATTTTATATATGTTCTAAATGCACAATATTTTTTTTTCTAGATTTTCATACTCTTGTTAACAAAAGTGGGAAAAAACTAATAGAAATAGTTCAAATGATTTTTTGACGTTTATAGCCGTCAATGGCAGTATATGAGTTAAGGCCTTTTAAAGCCTTAATAAAATTATTTTCACCGTACATTATTTGAGTAATTATTGTAAGATACTTTTTTTTCCCTTTAGTTTGCTTTTAACTGTTTTGTTTGTAAATGCTGTACTTTTAATATGCGAAGCCCATTGAGTTACCTTGTGTATGAAATGCACTATATAAATAAAGCTGCCTTGCCTAAAACTAACTAGAATGATCACGAAAATGTCCTTCGTTTTCACCTTTGCCACGTGAGCTCATTTTAAATGTACTTGTTTCGAGGTTAGCATACGGCTGTATGGAAGAAGTACGTTCAAAAGGCCGTTTGGGAATTGTAGTTTACTTTGCCATCTTTTTCCACCTTTTGCATCCATCCATCCATCTATCTATCTATTGATAGATATTATAACAT
Organism: Vanacampus margaritifer; assembly: GCF_051991255.1. Classification (NCBI taxonomy): domain Eukaryota; kingdom Metazoa; phylum Chordata; class Actinopteri; order Syngnathiformes; family Syngnathidae; genus Vanacampus; species Vanacampus margaritifer. The sequence continues at coordinate 12,408,334 of NC_135433.1, read as the reverse complement.
TTTAAATTTTTCATTTCATATATTAACCATTGTTACACATTATTAACATTTTAATTCTTTATATTAACCTTGTCGAAATGTTTTGTGTCCTGTGCAGAGCAGATGGTGTTGATTTCGGTATAATCTGACCTTAAGATGGGACATACTATTTAGTCTAAAAAAGTTCCTTCTCAGCGCTTTGTGCGAAAACACATTTGGTCCTTGAGAACAGAATCTGTTTCGAACACGCACTCCTGACTCTGTTTTCGCCATCGCTCATGGAAAAGTACCCAGAGATATGCTTTGTCTACAAATTAAAGAGAGGAGGTCTTTTAACTATAAGAAGCCATTGTACACGCGGAAGAGACACATTTCGACGCTCTGAATCCCACCTGTTTAAGTGATGAATTAGAGGCTGTTTGAGTGTCCAGAGATCTCTGTTAGATTAAAAAATCATTTTTGCAAAGGTGTTTTTTCTTACATTAAATCTGTCTTCAAATTTTGGAACACGCAAAGAGGACAAATAATTTTATTCCTCTTTCACTATCTATCTATCTATCTATCTATCTTTCTATCTATCTATCTATCTATCTATCTATCTATCTATCTATCTATCTATCTATCTATCTATCTATCTATCTATCTATCTATCTATCTATCTATCTATCTATCTATCTATCCATCCTTCACTTCCAATAAATATCTATCACAGCTTCCTAGTTTTGGATTGACACATTCTAGAGATATTAATTGAACAAAATCCGTCTTCTTGTGGTTTTAGTTTGCAGGGTTGTAGAACTGCGCTGCATCATTCTGTTACTGTATTTCCGTTTCTTATTTAGATCAGTTACAGGGGGAAAATTAATAAATGTGTTTGCCATCTCTTGGCCTTTTGTCCATACTTAAGGCTGCTATGGAGGGCATGATCAAACACTAGCTGTTCATATACGTGATGTCCATCCTGTATGTGGAGATTAAAAGCACTGTGGCTGCACGCACACGTGGAGATTACATGCAGACGCGAACGTATTCGCAAGCATCAGTTGCATATGCAATCTAATCAGATTCGAAGCAAGAGCTTTATTGTTACATTATTTAGAATGGCATCATGAATATATTGTTAATAATGTTTTTGTTGGGGGGTGGCATCTGATGGTGCAAGCGTACCTAATGAAGTGTCTGATGGGTGTATAATTAAGCATTAAGATTTCGACATTGACTTCCAGATTATTCGGATAATAGAGTGTATGAAAAACGACATGTGTATCACGGGGTGTATGAGAGAGGAGGGGGGAGGGGGTGCACGGTGTGACAGGATGAGGACGGGGAGGGTGTCTCCCTGGGTGACACATTCCCACCGAGACCCAATCTGTTCACTTCAGGGAGAGCGCACGGCTCACGGAAGTAGCACCAGAGATCGCACAACTAAGGAAAATCCAGAAATAAATTCCTCGACGCGTTGGGTTTTTATATCGTTAACAATGCTTGATCAATTGTGGCACATGGCGACTAATGAGGAAGGCGTCTGCTGTTATATAATATATTTGCTGTCAGCCTTCCTGGCGCTCTCTCTCCCTCCATCATCCTCTTATGAGAGGATTACAGAGAACACTCAGTGAATTCATGATTTAATATACAGGAGAACAAAGGTCACAGGTCACCAGCCAACATGTGAGTCATGGTCAACGTAAAATGTTCTTGAGGCAAATAAACGCACCAATATGTAACAATTTTACAGAACGGTATTAGAAAATAGAATCGTTTCTTTTTCTCTTCTTTTTTATTATTATTTTTTTATTTTAGTTGTGGCGAGCTTTCATGGCCAGGAAGGCCTTTTCACTTAAAACACTATCAGAAGCATTGGCCTTCGGTTACAACCAAAATTCTCATGTTTGTTCCAAGAAATTGTAATAATTTAAAATCAATATTGCTGGCTAATGAAATGTAAACTATAATAGCAATGGGACTGTTTGTTTCACCAATCACATGTCAAATTCGTCCTAACAGGGCCAGGCTGCTGGTCTTCGATGACATCAGAGTTTTCCAATCCTCTGATTGGTTGGTCAGAGCAGAACTTTTATTTTATTTTTTTATTTATTTTATTAGTCAACTAGACAAATATTGATTTTGAATTGCACGGCATTGCCTGCTGTTATTTTGCTTTTTTTTAATTTTTATTTATAGTTATTTAAGTTTTCTATAATTGCAATGCTCATCGCTGTCAGTCGCACCACGTGACGTCCTCAGAAGTTGAATCCAAGTTTCAAAGTGAGCGTGCAAAGACTTCCGGTGTTGGAGTGGAGATGCAGAGTCCCTCCCGGCTCTTACTGTTGTTGCAATTGTAATTATGTTATTCCAAAGGACCCGAGGTCAGAGGCCTCCTACCTTGCTCATTAGCTGTTACCAGCTGAGAGCTCCTCAGAGCTCCTGTCTCTTTGCTATACTACGTGAGTATAACAAAGGCTGGAATGGCTTGACTTGCTACTGCTTTTCTACCCTCCACCTTAACTCATTCACTGCCATTGACGGCTATAGACGTCAACAATTTATTTGAAGTATTTCTATTAGTTTGACTTTTTTTTCACTTTTGTCAACAAGAGTATGAAAACCTAGAAGAAAATTATTGTACATTTAGAACAGATATCAAATTTGTGATTAATTGTGAGTTAACTAGTGAAGTCATGCGATTAATTACAATTACAAATTTTAATCGCCTGACGCCCCTATTTTTTAATAATTTAATCGCCTTCGCCAAATGGCCCTAATTTCTAATAATCTTTTCTTCCCCCCAAAAAATTTTTTTAATTTTTTTTTTTAAAAAGTGTCTAGGTTTTCATACTCTTGTTAACAAAAATGGAAAAAAAATGTTAAACTCATAGAAATAGTTCAAATTAATTTTTGACGTTTACAGCCGTCAATGGCAGTGAATGAGTTAATAGTTTAGTAGCATTCTTGTGTCCTTTAGCCTTGGAAAAGGTACGTCAAGTGCAATATTTAGTCCTACAGCATACATTAGTGTGATAGACACTTCCTCTTTCTGTCCAGCTGTTCTCACAATGTGGAAGCTGTACACAGATGTGACAAATGGTTCCCATTTCACTCCTAAACAGTAAGCAAATACGCGAGCTGTTTTGGGACATTTCCAAAGCACATGACACCACGATTATCCTTTAGTGTGAAGCAGCTGTAATTAAGAGTCGTTTTGGCTTTGGGCTAGCCTCGTTAGCTGGTAGCATATGTGCAAGTGTCAGGCTGCAATCTGTCTCAGCGTCTAATGAGGATGCTTCCGTTGCACTTAAGTCGGATTTCAGGAGGCCAATCGGTACGTTTGCGCAGGACGAGGCAGCAGGATGATTCATCGCTTGTTCATAATAATATATTTACGCCTTCTTAGGACAGACTTCAAGTGTGGGTCTGATTGTATAATAATGACAATTGTAACCGATAAATGTGATTAACTATATAGAATTGATCTAGGGATGTTCAATACCACTTTTTTTCAGGCTAATACCAGTATGAGTCCTCGAATAGTTCCCGATACTAAGTACTGATACCATAAAATGAATTGAACTAATAAGGGATGGTTGATACCCCTTCTTTCATGAGTACTCAACTCTTCAGTAATCACCAATACCGATACTAAGTACCGATAATACTTTTGATACATAAAATTCCCCCCTAAATACAAACAATGAGAGATAATTTTAAAGAAAGGCTTATATGTTCCCGTATAGCATTTTTCCTTGCAATTGCATGAATTTAATGGGATTTGTAAAACGACCACAAGAGGGTGATTGATACTGGTATCGGCTGCTGTCGCAAGTACCAAAACCTTGAAATAAGGCTGAGTGTTGGCCTGACACCGATACCTGGTATCTGTACTCGCACAACATTGATGCGTATGCTGTTACCTTGCATAAATACATACAATTTATATTCAATTACTAAATAAATACTATACATGAATAAATATACTGACTAATATGAAATTGATCTAATGCATAACAATAGACGCTGAATATAACAGCGAAAACACTAAATAATCATGATTATGATTATGGTTAAAAAATGAATATCACAGAAATTTATGATGAATTTGATTTTTTTTTCCACTTTCCATTTTCCAAAATAACTGACTATGTATTATATTATCTTTATATATTATCATCCGCAAGATTGATTTTGAGGGAAATTCACAAAGCCATAAGACCCTACCTAGAATTGAACCCACAACCCTTCTGGTTTACAAGGCCAGTGCTCTAATCACAAAGCGGAAACACCTTTGTACATATGTTGAATAATGCAATTGAAAGCAAGAGCCGACATCCAATGAATAAATCCGAGGCCATAATACAGCTATATGTCGTCATAGGGAAACCACGCCCTGCACTACTTTGCCACTCCATATTCATTTCCGGAAGTCAATCATTTTTATAATCCTAATCTCAATGTTGTGACAGATTACGAGGGAGAGCTCCAGTGAGGAGGAGGGAGGATGCAGATGTAGATAATCTCCCACAAATTCTAAAATACCGCTTTTAAAAAGTATAGGATTCACACTTTTGTCATTTCTTAATTTATACATACAGTTCAAAAATAAAAATACAATTGGAAAAAAAAAGTGATGCTAAGCCTGCAATAAGTGAGCTGGGGGAGGGAGTTAACTGCAGATACACGGACAGACAGCCATGCAGGCAGATAGATGCATAGTGACACATTACAGTATAAAAAGCTATGCTGAATTATTTATCTCATCCAAAAAGGCATCAATAATGAACCAGTGTCAGAATGTGACTTGCCCCATGTTGTGTGTGTGTGAGTGAGAATCACACGGTAGTGTTGAGAACACGAGAGGAATGATTCATTTTGGACCATTTATTGCTTGCCCGTGACAAAACAAAAGCCAAATCTCCAATACAAGAACACATCCTTGTGATGATTGCACTCGATTCTATACATCACTGTCCAGCTCACTGACTAATTGGATCAAACTCAACGCAAAGTGTGCATGTGACACACAAGTGTGGTTGCACACAGACACAAAAACATGCAGTCACGAAAGAAAGAAAAAAAACGGCAGTATATGGTGTGCGTGTGTGCTGTCGTACACAGATGTCTGCTAACTAACGGTGGGCTTTTCTTTTTGAGACCACAATCATGTGGTCATGTGATTTGACGGAAATTCTGGGCACCGCATTTCATTTTCAAATGTATACATGAACTCATTCACTGCCTTTGATGGCTATAAACGTCAAAAAATCATTTAAACTATTTCTATTAGTTTAACAATTTTTTTCCACTTTTGTGAACAATAGTATGAAAACCTAGACATTTTTTTTTAAATAATCTTCTTTTTTTAAGAAAAGATTATCGTCAGGCGATTAAAATGTGTAATTTCTAATTAATCGCATGACTTCAATAGTTAACTCACGACTAATCACAAATTTTATATCTGTTCTAAATGTACAATAATTTTCTTCTAGTTTTCCATACTCTTGTTAACAAAAGTGAAAAAAAAGAATACCTATAATATTTTAAATTGTATTAGAACAGATATAAAATGTGTGATTAATCGTGAGTTAACTTGTGCAGTCATGTAATTAATTACGCTTAAAAATTGTAATCGCCTATCGCTTATTACCCCTAATTTGTAATAATCTTTTCTATAAAAAATAAATAAATAAAAGATTATTAAAAATAAAAAAATGAAAAGAAAAGATTATAAAAAATTAGGGGCATCAGGCGATTAAAATTTGTAATCGTGATTAATCGCATGACTTTTTTATTTCTATTAGTTTAACATTTTTTCTACTTTTGTTAACAAGAGTATGAAAACCTAGAATATTTTTTAATTGTTCATTTAGAACAGATATCAAATTTGTGCTTAATCGTGAGTAAGTCATGCGATTAATTACGATTAAAAAATGTAATCGCCTGACGCCCAAAATTTCTAATCATCATCTCGTCAGGCGATTACATTTTTTTAAATTGTAATTAATCGCATGACTTCAATAGTTAACTCACGACTAATCACAAATTTTATATCTGTTCTAAATGTACAATAATTTCCTTCTAGTTTTTCATACTCTTGTTAACAAAAGTGAAAAAATGAATACCTATAATATGTTTTAATTGTATTAGAACAGATATAAAATGTGTGATTAATCGTGAGTTAACTTGTGCAGTCATGCAATAAATTACGATTAAAAATTGTAATCGCCTATCGCTTATTACCCCTAATTTGTAATAATCTTTTCTTTAAAAAAATAAAATAATAGATTATTAAAAATTAAAAGAAAAGATTATAAAAAATTAGGGGCATCAGGCGATTAAAATTTGTAATCGTAATTAATCGCATGACTTTTTTATTTCTATTAGTTTAACATATTTTTCTAATTTTGTTAACAAGAGTATGAAAACCTAGAATATTTTTTAATTGTTCATTTAGAACAGATATCAAATTTGTGCTTAATCGTGAGTAAGTCATGCGATTAATTACGATTAAAAAATGTAATCGCCTGACGCCCAAAATTTCTAATCATCATCTCGTCAGGCGATTACATTTTTTTAAATTGTAATTAACCGCATGACTTCACTAATTAGCTCACAATGAATCACAAATTTTATATCTGTTCTAAATGCTTTCATACTCTTGTTAACAAAAATGGGAAAAAAATGTTAAACTAATAGAAATAGTTCAAATAAATTTTGGACGTTTACAGCCGTCAATGGCAGTGAATGAGTTAAAAAAAAAACTACACAAAGGATGAGAAATTAATTGACACATAATATATACTTTTCAATCGCCCTGTATGTGCCAAAGGTTTGAGTGAAGTTCCCACGTTAATATTTGGCAATGGTCACCTGTCCTGTCAGGTTGATTGACAAGCAGCAACCCAATGGAGAAACCATCGAGCTGTCCGCCGAGGGCCGTCCCGAGCTGGTGCAGGAGAAGGAGCTGCCCGTGGTGGACTGTACCTGCTTTGGCATGCCCAGACGCTACATCATTGCCATCCTCTCAGGCCTGGGCTTCTGCATCTCCTTTGGCATTCGCTGCAATCTGGGCGTGGCCATTGTCAGCATGGTCAACGACCACACTGTCTACAAAGGCAACAAGGAAGTGCTGGTGGTAAGCGTGCAGCAATACAGGATCGGTGGTTAGAAATGAGCTCGGGTGATTGGTTGTCACCTGAGCAACTGTGAAGTCATTTTCTCTTGACAATAAGTGGCAAAATGGTCGCCTTCTAATATTGATCAAAACTGCTGCTTAACTCACATTCCACTAATGCAATATTATACAGATTACCGTATTTAGACTAGTGGGGCAGCATAGAACATATTGTTGTCAAGAAATTTTGGGGGGTTTGACTTCTCCTCTGAAGCGATACTTGACTCACTGCACCATTTTCAGCAGTAAAAAGTTAATGTTTTGTCCAAAATGAATTTGGTAACTTCATTATTATTATTTTTATGTACAATTAGCCATATACATTTAAAAACACATATTTGCACTTGCTTTCGACTGAAGATGACATCACCTTTACTAGGGTTTAGGTAACGACCAATTATGGCTCAGTTTACTGACCAAACGCAGAAAACAAGTGAGCCTGAGGCCTTTATCCATCTCTGGGGGCGGCCATTTTGCCTCTTATTGTCGATTGAAGATGACATCACAGTTGCTCAGGCAACAACCAATCACAGCTCACCTGTTCTCTGAAACTGAGCCGGTATTGGTTGTTACCTGAGACCTGAGCAACTGTGATGTCATTTTCACTCCACAGCAAGTGGCAAAATGGCCGCCTTCTGATATTGATTAAAAACTGCTGGATTTTGCTCGCACTATTGACCAGAATACTGTATTTAGACTAGTGGGGCTGCATAGAACATATTATTGTCAAGAACGTTTTTTAGGTTGACTTGAATGACATTCAAATATAGACTGTCGCACTTGTGTAAAACCAAAAAGTGAACATATTAGCACGAGAGTGAAAGAGTGCCGCGTGTCCTTGTCTTTGAGTGGCCAAGGTCATTCTTCCTTCTCTTCAGGCTGCACAGTTCAGTTGGGATCCGGAGACAGTGGGCATGATCCACGGCTCCTTCTTCTGGGGCTACATCGTCACGCAGATCCCCGGCGGTTTCATATGTCAGAAATTTGCAGCCAACAGGTGATTTGCGTCATGGCAACGTCTCAACGAGCGCATTTGAAACAATTTGTTGTGCTGACAATGACAAGAAAAGTTGAGTCTCATAATCCATTACTGGAAAAACAAATACATGATCTAGTTCAGTGATTCTTATCCATAAGTTAGCATGTGATTGTTTTTTTGTTTGTTTTTCACATTTCATTCTGTCCAACCGCTGTTATTGTTCCCGGCACCTTCTGAGGCAGTTTTGTTTTGTCCTTGTGTGTTCAAGAGTGTTTGGCTTTGCCATCGTGGCCACGTCCACCCTCAACATGCTGATCCCATCTGCCGCTCGCTGCCATTACAGCTGCGTCATACTGGTCAGAATATGTCAAGGTCTTGTTGAGGTATGCTCGGATGACGTGTTTCGGGGACATTGAGCATGTCTCACTCTTCCCTGACTGGCTTGCGTCCTGTCCTGCGTCCTGTCCTGCAGGGTGTGTCCTACCCGGCCTGCCACGGCATCTGGGCAAAGTGGGCTCCTCCCCTAGAGAGAAGTCGATTAGCCACCACCGCCTTTTGTGGTAAGCTAGTATCTAAATTATACCTGGAATGTATCCTATGAATTCTGTTTTGATGGCCATGTGATTAAAGGACAACACATTTGATCTGTTACTGGATAAATATATAATATATAATATAATATAATAATTTGTTGTACTTGTAGGATCCTATGCAGGGGCTGTGGTGGCCATGCCTTTAGCTGGGATACTGGTGCAATACACTGGGTGGCCTTCTGTATTCTACGTCTATGGTGAGCATCCCTATAGCCGCGTGTATTCATAACCAGCCTCTAGTACTACACACATGCTATTATTTGCATTTCTTCTTAAACTATTGGACTTCCCCAGGCAGTTTTGGGATATTCTGGTACTTGTTCTGGTTCCTGGTGTCCTACGAGAGTCCAGCTGCCCATCCCACTATCACACCAGAAGAGAGGAAGTACATAGAAGATGCAATCGGCGATTCAGCGACGTTTCTCAACCCACTTCAGGTCCATCTTTATCAGTACAAATCCACTACATGTGGGCACACATCGATTCCATTCCGATTTTTGGGTGCGCGATTCGATTCAGAATCGATTTTCGATTGGGAACGATTTTCGATTCAAAATGATTTGATTGACAATGACTTTTTGCTTCAATCTATAGATGTGCAAGGAATTGTAATGATCTACTCCAGTCTACTCTGTTAATTATGTGCTATGTACCGTATAAAAACTTGGGGCAGGAATTGAAAATAAGCCAGAGGCTCAGAACTTTGAATTTTACTTACACGCATTAATATTATTCAGTAGGGGTGGGAATCTTTGAATGCCTCACGATTTGATTTGATTCGATTCCGATTTTTGGGTGTGCGATTCGATTCGAAATCGATTTTCGTTTGGGAACTATTTTTGATTCAAAATGATTCGATTGACAATGATTTTTGCTTCAATCTATAGATGTGCAAGGAATCGTAATGATCTACTCCAGTCTGACTCGCTAATGCTAATTAGCGCGCTACCCGGATTGGAATAACTTGATTGTGACTTTTTCCTTCTACTCTCTAATGTGGCTACAACTTAACAGTGTTTCAGACTGCGTGGAACCACACTGCCCCTATGTGGCCAAATCGGGTACAACATGAGCAGCACTCCCAATAAAGACACACACAAACAAAGGGAAGACAGTATGATATAAATTAAATAAAATTGATTTTGGGACATTTAAAATCGATTCTGAATCGTACTAAATGAGAATCGATTTTTTGGCACACCCCTAAATATATATATATATATATATATATATATATATATATATATATATATATATACGCAATCTCATGTCAAGTGTCATGAGTGCATCCTACTCACATTTCGTTCTCATTGGTGGCAGAAATTTAAGACGCCGTGGAGGCAGTTCTTCACCTCCATGCCTGTCTACGCCATCATCGTGGCCAACTTCTGCAGGAGTTGGACCTTCTACCTGCTGCTCATCAGCCAGCCGGCCTACTTCGAAGAAGTTTTTGGCTTTGAGATCAGCAAGGTGGGCGGCACTACAGACCATGTGGCTAGCTCTTTGACTGCCAGACGTTTTCAGAAAAGGGATGCCGTGGGTGCCAGCCGATTTAAGCATTTTGACTGATCTTTCAAGGTCCACAGAAAATTATGTGTTTGGACTATGGAAACACACATACTACCAAATGAAAGATTGGACTCTCATCTTTTATCAGGAAAAAAAGTTTGTTTCTACCTTATTCCGTTCTTCAGTAATCAACAATAGAAAATGGTTAGTTTCACCTCTGTTTTGAAACAAACGTCTTTTAACGTCTTTGGCACTCCTCCATAGGATTTTACTAAACGTTATTTAACGTTTTTGGCAGTCAAAGAGCTAGCACGTCTACCTCACAGTTCACAGGTTCTGGGTTTGAATCTCGATTTTGGCCATTGAGTTTGTGTACTTGAGTGTTCTTCTACGGCTTCCTTCCACATTCCAAAAACATGCATGGTTGGTTGAATGGAATGGGAGTCACACACTGACGTATGATTGACTGGCAACTGTCTAGTGTCCGCTGTGGGAGGTAGAAAATGGCTGGCTGGATGGTAATGATTAATGTTGATTCTCACTTAAAGTGTGGATGAAAGTTGATCGATATGCCCACTTTTCAGGTGGGCATGGTGTCAGCTTTGCCTCATCTAGTGATGACCATAATCGTTCCTGTAGGAGGCCAGCTGGCCGACTACCTTCGAACCCACAACCTGATGACCACCACCAATGTCAGGAAGCTCATGAACTGTGGAGGTGACTTTTGCATTTTGCATTCACTGCATACACATTCAAAATGCAGTTTCACAAATAATGGAATAGACTTTTAGAATGCATATCGTCCCTACGAGAAAATGTATTGTTTTTGTCTACCTTTAATACTATAGTTGGATTGGATAACTGCCAATATTTTTACACACCACACTTGGAAAATTTTGTATTTTTCACCCTAAAACAGTCATTTAAGTTGGAAAAACTTTAATATGTATTTTATTGATATTTGTGGCAACAATGTTAGTTAGCACAGTAAAACAGACAACTTCATCTGTTGCTTCATCTGACGGCTATAGACGTCAAAAATTCATTTTAACTATTTCTATTTGTTAAAAAAAAGAATCCACTTTTGTTAACAAGAGTATGAAAACCTAGATTTTTTTTATTGTACATTTAGAACAGATATAAAATTTGCGATTGTGAGTTAACTAGTGAAGTCATATGATTAATTACCATAAAAAAAATGTACTCGCCTGACACCCCTAATTTTTAATGATCTTTTCTTTTCTTTTCTTTTTTAATGGCGTCATTGTATGATTTCAATAGTTAACTCACAGTTAATAATTTTTTTATATATCTGTTCTAAATGTACAATATTTTTTTCTAGGTTGTCATACGCTTGTTAACAAAAGTGGAAAAAAAGTTAAACTGGTAGAAATAGTTACAATGAATTTTTGCCGTCTATAGCTGTCATTGGCAGTGAATGAGTTAAATTGGAGTTCAATATAAAGTTCTGTAAACTCTTAATTCTTTGTTGTGAAATGCGGTAAAGCCAACTTTTACAAAAGCAAAAACGTAAAAACCTATCGTTAAATTGCCCAATCTAAAATTTTTGACAAAGTTTGTTGCTTTGAAATTTTGAGGTCCTACTTTTTTTGTGTGTTTTTTTACAGTGTGCAATTTCATATCAAGTTAAAAAGCACTTTTCCTGGAAAATTTCAACTTTGCAGTTTTGTTGAATGCAACATTGATGCTGTAGTGGAGCCAGGGCCTGACTGACACACAAAATTGGCCCTGGCATTTTGACATAGGCCCAGCGGTCCAGCCCGACTCCTGAGCACCTGCGGCTACTATGTAGTTCTGCCACTAATGTTGATGTTTCTATATTATAAACGGGTTAATGGGCTGCTTCCTCTCCTTAAATAGCACGGCATCGGCACCAAGAGACACCGGCCCACCGGGCATCTACCCTTCATGCCAAATAGCCAGTCCAGCCCTGAGAGGAGCTCAGCTCGAACGGCCACCGATCGCAATTGGCCGATTTCAGTAGAAAAGTGCTACTAGTGATCGGCATACTGTATGTCGACTAATGCCTTTAAATGGCGACCATAAAAAAGGATTACCTGCAGCTCGTAGCCAACTAGACTAACCTGAGTGCTGTGCAGCTTCCCCTCCCCCTTTCTTTAACACTGCACATTACAGGCCAAATCAAAACTGAATCATGATGTACGTTTGTGCATTTACTGCACTGCCAATTGAAAAAAATTGAAATACTGTCCTGTTTTTTATACTAAAGGAACGGAAACTTGGATAGAATGTTGTTGTTTTTTAACCTGATTCATCAATTAATCTCAAATGTAATTTAAAAAAGAATCAATCTTTTAAAAACATTGGCATTGGCATCTCACTCATTGATGAGTCAACATTTTTCATGCAGCTCTTAAAGTGAATCGTTTGATTCATGCAAGCGTACCTAATAAAGTGTCTGGTGTGTGTACATGTGAACTATTTCAATGCAATAAATACATTATCATAAGGTTGAAGTGTTGAAATGTTAACTCTGTTTTCAGGTTTTGGCATGGAGGCCACCCTCCTACTAGTGGTGGGATATTCTCACACAAAAGTTGTTGCCATCTCATTCCTGGTGCTTGCCGTTGGCTTTAGCGGCTTTGCTATCTCAGGTACGAGAGATATGACAATGTGCTCAGTGGAAATGATTGTATTTGTAATTTTTGCTTGTTGCCGCATTCAGGTTTTAATGTCAATCATTTGGACATTGCGCCTCGATACGCCAGCATTCTAATGGGCATCTCAAACGGGGTGGGAACATTGTCTGGAATGGTGTGTCCTCTTATAGTGGGAGCCATGACCAAACATAAGGTAAGAAACGGCATTGCTGGGTAGAATGTGGTCAAATTGTAACGGGATTTTCTCTTCATTTCAGACACGAGAGGAGTGGCAGTACGTCTTCCTTATAGCATCCCTGGTTCACTACGGAGGAGTCGTTTTCTATGGTAGGCCTTCACTGGGATTTCACACCTTTTTTTATACCACAGAAAACTGGCATTTAAACAGGGGTGTGTAGACTTTTTATATGTGGGGAAAAAATGCCTGTTGAACTGAGAAGTGGCTACTCTGCCACCAAGCAATATTACAATCTTCTCAGCACCTTGCCGTCCATTTTGTTTACAAAGCTTCTGAAATGTCAAATAAGACAAACCCTTTTTCTTCTTTTCAGGACTCTTCGCATCGGGAGAAAAGCAGCCATGGGCCGACATCGAAGACACCAGCCAGGAAAAGTGCGGCATCATCGACGAAGACGAGCTGGCCAACGAGACGGAGGAACTCTACCGCACCGGCGGCGGCCAGTACGGCGCCATGAGCCAACAGGGGGTCGGTTCCAATGGCGGAGGGTCCGGAGGAGGCGGGGCCGGCTGGGTGACGGACTGGGATAAATCTGAGGAGTACGTGCAGCCGCCTGGATACAACTCATACAAGTGCAGTGGGGTCAAGGAGATGAAGATGACGTAGACGAGAGACTGTCCTCGCACAAATGTGTACAAAACGAGATCAAGAATGAAAACAGGAAGGGAAGACAACTTTTGCACAATTACAAAAGTTACCGTGTCGGATTTGACAGAATCACATCCAGTATTTACATGCTCATCTCATCCCCCAGACATCCTCCCCGATGCACGGCTCGCTGTGATTGGTCCATTTCCATCTGGAAGAGGAAGTGCAGCAAGCATCTCCCTTGTGTTGTATTTCCAATCGAATATTTAAGCGCCACTTGTTTCTTTTTTCAAGGAATGCATGACCGCGGTTTTAAATGAGAATAATGTTCATGATGAATAGTGATGAACTCCACACACAAACTTAAGCACACAATGATTTTTTTTCCTGATCCCCCCCCCCCCCCCCTCATAAAATGGGTATCATGTGACTTCGAAACATCTAAATCACAGAGGACAAAGGTGCTTATTTGTTGTATAGCGCACATTTGACACATGTGGCATCTAGATGAAGCTCACCTGTGTCTGTGACCTAACTAGGTCATGCCCATCTAGGCTCATGGGTCACACTTCATTTGACGTGAAGAGTAAAGTACTGTTAACTGTTGTCACCTAACTGGCGCAAAATAGTCCAAACATGATGCGTGTTGTGTTTGCCTTATTTTCGTCACACGTCCTGTTTTGTCTTCTCTCATTCCTGAAAGGCAGCCATTTTGAAATCAATGGTAGTGAGTGTGTTGTTGTGTCAGTTGGGTACAGGTGCTGAAACGTTGTGCAGTGAGCATGTTATAATGAGCACAGCCGTGCACTCCCCCGCCATCCCTCCTTTAACACACTCATACACAAGGTGGTTGTCTCATGACACTCCAATGCCGTGCAGTGTGCAGAGAAAGCGGCTAGCACACAATTTGGTACCAATGTCTACTTGACATCAAATGATTATAAGAGGGTGAGGTTGCTTTTATTTCCCAAAGTGACAATCCTGATGCAATGGCAGCTGGGTAATGGAGTCACAGGGAGCTCTGTGTACCAGCACATAGAGCCAAGAGACTAAGACATGAGGCGTGTTTACGTGCACACACACACAAAACGCACGTACAAAGATGCACTCTGCATGTTCTCACACAGCAATCAATTTTGACATTTGGTCTTTTTTTTTTCAGGACAATTATCTCATTTGAAATTGTGATTTTGATGGGACATAATACACTGCTGGAATGTTAACTATTTACAAGGGTTTGTTTAATTTTACAAGGGAAATTTTGGGATGATTATTCCTGTGAAGATTTTCAGTTTTCAGTGTTGTATCAGTGTGTTTTTAATCCATGTTCTTCTTTGTCTGCGTTTATGGCCATTCCAATGTTGCTTTCCTCAATCTCAATGAAATGTGTTGAAACGTGATGAGAACTAGTGTATAAACAATTCAATCTTGAATACTTTAAGATGCAAACAATTTGGAAAATGTTTAGTGTACAAAGGATATATAATGTGAAATATTCTTGTGTATAATAAAACCTAAACGGCTATTTTACACGTGTCAGTTGTATGTTTTACTTGGTTTTCCTTCCTTTCTTTCTTTTCATTTAGTCAATCATTGTTCACAGCTATAGGGCAATGTCAGTTTCCTGT
The DNA here is from genome assembly GCF_051991255.1 of Vanacampus margaritifer. Classification (NCBI taxonomy): domain Eukaryota; kingdom Metazoa; phylum Chordata; class Actinopteri; order Syngnathiformes; family Syngnathidae; genus Vanacampus; species Vanacampus margaritifer. Next base: position 12,393,010 of record NC_135433.1, on the reverse strand, counting down.
CTCTTTCTCTCGGGGCAGATGGAAACGGGATTATCGCTGTGATTTTAGGCAAAGATTAGATAAGAGAGCAGATGCACGCAGTGGGGGAGAGCGGCAGCAACATGAACGTCACAATGCGGGATGGCCAACGAGCGTGTGTGAGTGCGTGTGCGTGTATTTGTGGTTGTTCTTCCCTATGATCGCGAGAGGGCAGTAGACGTCCAAAAACGTTATTTTCGATTTGAGTTTCGTATCAACTCCAAAACATTTGTGGTTATTTATTTATTTGTTTGTTTTTATTTTGTAAGGGGCGGGGGGTGGGGCGGTAACATTCAACAACAACAACAACAAAAAAGTTATGAGATGGCAACATTTCATATATACAGAATTACTTAGGTATAGAATATTTGTGTTTAAAAAAAGACTGGTAGAAGTAGAAGTCTACTGATTCAACTCTATGAGTTAAAAATGCAGACTTAACGTAGCTATTTAAGTACAAAAGTAATAAATAAATACATTTTAGAGTCAAATATATAAAATACCCATTTAGATAAGTAGAAACAACAGATAAAAACAAAACAAAAAAAACATTTATGCACACAAATATGTTGTATTAATATGCAATTCTGTGATAGTTGTCGGGAACACACATCAAACAATTATGACCTAAAAAGCCATGAGGAATATCTCCGCGCTTTATTTCTTTTTTTTAGTCTTTTCCCCCCTTTTTTTAACGTCGTTCTGCCATCTGTGGATGTTTAAAAAAAAATAAAAAATACTTAGCTTGTTTGGACACAGTATACTTAGTTATTTTCAAATGATGAGAGAATAGCCTAAGTAACAAGTCATAAAGTGAGTACTGAAGTAAAGTACATTTCAGTAGAGTAACGAAGTATTTATAGTTCGTCGCTTACCACCACTGTAGTACTGTACGCTGACAAATCTAAGTGCAGTAAATACAGTGACGGTCGCTGGATCTCCAGAGACCACGCCCAATTGTAGCCATTTCAATGCATGATTGGACATCATTTTGTAAATAGGCGGGACTAATATGAAAATCTCCAGTATGATTGGACAAAATTAACGTCTGTTGTAGAGTCCTCGCCCTATTGGTCGTTTAGCGTGAGGATTAACGCAATCAGTTTGACTTTTGCAATGATTCACAATGGAGGTTTAATGAAGGCTACATCTGATGTTGTGGTGGTCTGGTGTTTATTTACAACTTTAAAATTTCGATGTAGTTAACCATCAGTTAGTCGTCATAAATCTTGACGTTTTGACTTTAGCGTTGTAAACGGCTCGAGGACTTAAAGTATTTTGGTTTTGGAGTGCGGTTTGAGGAAGGAAATAGTCCTCAGGCTAACGCTATGTAGCAAGCTAGTGTCATACATTTACGCGTGAACTCCGGACCTGTGAACTCACACGTTGTTAACAAATCATATACAAAAGGTAAGCCTGGTTTCTTGCATAACACGGACTTTAGCGCAGCTACGGTAGTGACGTAAGTTAAGAGTCAACATGTATGGGTATGGGTGTTCAAGTTAAATCTGGGTCGCCATGTCACGGCGCTGTATCAGATATCATCAAATGTCTTCCAAGTGGTCGCTAATTTGCTTTCGCGTCAGTTTGCAGGCATGACCGAGTACAAGCTTGTGGTGGTCGGCGCAGGAGGCGTGGGGAAGAGCGCTCTCACCATCCAGCTCATCCAGAATCACTTTGTGGATGAATATGATCCAACCATCGAGGTGGGACTCACTACATGCACCTGTGACGTTCATATAAGGCTGCAATGTAAATGCACCTCACTCACTCTGACGTCTCTTTGCACGCCTGTAGGAGTGTGATTTAGTTCTATGTGTTCGGGCGTGCAACACAAATGCAGCAGTGTAAATGGAATATCCCCTTGAAGGATTATAATCAGTCGAATAAATTTAATTACTTTAAACCCGACAATGATCCCTTCACCTCTGATTTTCTACAACTTTTGAAGTGTGGTTGGAAATGGAAGGCAAATACCAGAACACAACTTATTTTTGTTCTGAGCCTCCTAATTAGAGTGATAGAGGCAAATTACGTCTCGACTTTAAACATCTCTAATCTTTGAAACTACACCATTTAAGAAGATGATGATTTGGTTTGTTTTAAAGCTCTGGTCCATAATACATGCATTGCTGATTGATGCGTTGTACTTTGTACATAACAACCCATTTTTAAGCATGTGTACGGACATTCTTGAAGTGTTCAAGCCATAAAAGGGCACCCATTGCCAAAAGTATTGATATGAAAAAAACAGTCGTATGTATTCCATTTATATACTTATATAGATTAATGCAATCAGTGCAGTCAATAATACAACTATTAACAAATGAGGTCTAAAAAGTCTACACATCCCTCTTCAAATGGCACTTGTTTTTTTTGTTACATACCAAAAGAAGACCAGGATTAATCATTTTAAGACTTTTCTCCCTTTTATTAGTTAACTTATATCCAATCCATTTGAAATATATTTGTATAGTTTGCTTTTAGACTAGAAATATGGCTGAAGCATGTAGGAGTTATTTTTATTTCTTGCCTATGTTCTGTGTGTGTATGCTTAATAATCTCCCCCTTTTATATCTCCCCTTTTATAGTCCATCATTGCCCATGCGTTTGATTAGTAACATTTAATATTTCAGTATGTCCATCCATTATCTAAAGACTGAACCTCTTATCCTGTGGAGTAGATCTTTAAACAGGTTAAGATAAGGTTCTTCTGCTGATTAGGAGGACAACAATGCATCATGTACTCATCTTTCACAGCACAAAAATACATGACTGAGTTTTCAGCAGTTATATATACCATATCCAAACTTTTTGAACTATGCATTCACGCTTTCACAACCCCCAAAGTGATTGTTCGGATTGGGCCATTCATTACACTTGACAAGATAGCGTCTGTTGCCATGACAAGACAAAGAGAGAAGCTGCTCATTTTAGTTGAGCATGAAGAGGAAGTAGGCAGTAGTATATTGTTTTTGATGTTGTTAAACTTGTTAACGTCCTTTTAAATTCTTCAACTATCAGTAATCTGGATCTCCAAGACCATGAAAGAGTCTTGCAGTTTGACAAACGGGCTCTGAAGCACTTTCCCAGGATATGTTAAGCATGATACATTTTACATCTGATTCTCTGAGACCACCAAAAGTTGAAATCAGCTCAACTGGTGACGTCACAAAGCAACCGGTATCAGTGTTTCACACAACACAGAGCGGTTATTTTGTGATATCAATAGCAAGAAGTGACGTTGGAGAATTGATGTATACCGTGGCCCACCTGGTACTCTCACACGGCACACTGAAATGGAAATGACTTGCGTGAGGTACGGAATCCCAACGGCTGGCGTCCTTGTGTGCTGCAGGACTCGTACAGGAAGCAGGTGGTGATCGACGGGGAGACGTGTCTGCTGGACATCCTGGACACTGCGGGTCAGGAGGAGTACAGCGCCATGAGGGACCAATACATGAGGACGGGGGAGGGCTTCCTCTGCGTCTACGCTATCAACAACATCAAGTCCTTCGAGGACGTGCACTTGTACAGGTACAAGACCCTTTTCAACATTCAGATTGTCTAAGTATGCTTGTCATAGTTTGAGGTACATTTAAGATAGGGGTGTCAAAATGTTTGAGTTAATTTAAAGTTCCTTTAAGGCCACTCATTTTTTGAACGCGCGATCAATGATTCCAGTCGCAATGCAGCAGACACTTCCACGTCAAAAGCAGTAATAAATGTAATAATAATGCATATATTTGTGGAGACTGGGCTCAAGTTGTATTTTACAATTAAAAAAATGTGCAGAATTTGTTAAACATTAGATAGCTCTTAATATGAAATGAAAAATGCACTGAGCTGTCACCAACGTCTTACACATGCAATTATGCCATCAAGTGGCAGAAAAATGACAACACAAATAAAAATTACACTCATTTTTTTTTACAGTACATCTTCTTTAATTTTAACTCCGTTTTATGAATTATTATGAAATTACTGTATCAGTGGCTAAAAGATGCAGCCATATTTCTATTAGTTTAAAATGTTTCCACTTTTATGTTAACAAGAGTATGAAAAGTAAAAAAAAAAAAAATTGTGCATTTTATTGTACATTCAGAACAGATCTAGAATTAAATGTGATTAATTAGATTAATTGTGAGTTAACTATTGAAGTCATACGATTAATTATGGGACTGCTGTGCTGTCCCATATTACTCTCCATCCTAGAAAATCCCCAGATTTTTGCGGCCTTTACCGTAGATCGCACCGGCACGAATGAGGTATCAAACGATGCGGCTTGATCTGACTCGGTGCGGCATTACTTTTCTAGGAATTCCGACTTACCATGGCGACGCAATTCCCCAAAAAGGAATGAAAGCTCTCCCCCCTGTGCGGGTTCAAAGACAGTGACTGAAATAGCCTTCTAACACACTCAGTGGAGCAATTAGGCTTTGAGTGGCGGGAACCAAAAAATCTATTTCTATTTCCCAAAGTTTCACTTCAACTCGTCACCATGGCCACAATCTTTGCTCACTAGACATCAAATTCTCACATTTTGTAGTGACAAGTCTCTTCTTTCAGACAAACTAACTTTTATTTGGCTAAGGTGTCATTTAGTACCTTTATTTTCAGAAGTCGGACTTATTCGCCTGTCTTTTACATGTTAATTTCAGGCGCCTTTCTCTTTTCATTTCTGATAAATCATAAGTTTTCAACCTGCTCTCATTTGGTCATTTTTCATCCGATTAAAAAAATGAGAACATGCTCGTGTTCCCCAAACCCTTGCCGTTCTAACGGGCCATTTGTGGAATCTGCATCTTGAACTGTTAAGCCGTGAGAGGCTTTTGTTCGAGGTGTGCGTCTGTCATTCATTTCAGTTGAATGTGTGTGCGTGACGTCAGTATGTTAAAGTTCCAATGTGTGTGCGTGAATGCGCATGTTTCTTAAAGGGACAGTAAGATACTTTTAGTTTATGTTGTTATGGTTAACTTCCACATTTATTGACCGATTCCAGTCCTTTGAATTTTAAACTGTTCAGCTCATTTACATTTTTTTAAATACATTTTCAAAAAAAACACATTATTATTATTATTTTTAATTTAATTTTTTTTTATTAACTCTTTGACTGCCAAAAACGTTAAATAACGTTTAGTAAAATCCTATGGAGGAGTGCCAAAGACGTTAAAAGACGTTTTTTTTCAAAACAGAGGTGTTCCTAAGCATTTTCTATTGTTGATTACTGAAAAACAGAATAAGGAAGAAACAAACATTTTTTTCTGATGAAAGATGAGAGTCCAATCTTTCATTTGGTAGTATGTGTGTTTCCATAGTCCAAACACATCATTTTCTGTGGACCTTGAAAGATCAGTCAAAAATGCTTAAATCGGCTGGCACCCACGGCATCCCTTTTCTGAAAACGTCTGGCAGTCAAAGAGTTAAATGGAATGGACTGCTATTTAAATACTGCTTTTTTACAAGTGCTACTACTATACTACTACTACTATGTCTACAAGTACTACATGCGTTTTTCCACCTTGCAAGAGTCAGCAGTCCCATTCAAAATTTCCGCGGGAATTTTTCTAGTTACAATTCAAAATTCTAATCGCCTGACACCCCTAATTTATGCTTTAAGATTTGGTTATGGGCAATTGTAATTTGAAATGTTTATATTTATGTGTTTGTTTTGGTGGGGGCGGGAGTAGACCTCTTCAAATTTGACCTTTTTTATCAAACATATGCAAACTGATCTTATTCCCATTCTTCAAGGTCTAAAATAACTACATATCACCAGTTATTTTGATCTTGGACCTTGGCTATGCCTGCCTCAAGAGCCATGTAGTTTTACTGTTGACGTTTTTCAAAAACACTGCAAAATTTGGGATAATATGTCCTAGTTTTCATTGTAGCTTCCCAGAGGTTGGTGCTATGGCATTGGAAGTGGTACCAAATGAAAGCTAATAAAATGTTCTTACATATGGTGGTAAACACATGAACACCTGTGTACATTGTAATTAATTTGAATGCACAAACATACATATTTTTTATGCTTGGAAAGGATGACATCATGTAATTTAAAAATGTTACTCTTAATGCACATACAGAACAGGCCAAAAGTTTGGACACACCTTCTCATACAATGTATTTTCTTTATTTACCTGACTATTTACATTGTAGATTCTCACTGAAGACATCATAACTAAGAAAGAACACATGTGGAGTTATGTATTGGTACTTAAAAAAATTAAGAATAATTAAAAAAAAAAAAAAGGTGAAATAATTGAAAACATGTTTTATATTGTAGTTTCTTTAAAATAGTCACTCTTTGCTCTGATTATTTTTTTGCACCCTCTTAGTATTGGAAATGGTTTTCCAACCGTATTGAAGGAGGTGAGAATGTGCAAAGTAGTCATCAGAGCAAAATCTGGCTATGTTGAAGAAACTAGAATATAAAACTTGTTTTCAATTGTTCACCTTTTTTTGTCAAGTACATAACTCCACGTGTTCATTGTTAGTTTTGATGCCTTCAGTGAGAATCTATAACTTAAATAGTCATGAGAATAAAGTAAACACATTGAATGAGATGTGTGTGTGTCCAAACTTTTGGCCTGTACTACTACTACTAATAATAATGATGCATCGGATTTATATAGAGGTTTTCTATCTAATCAGATACAGACGCTCCCCAACTTACGAACGAGTTACGTTCCGAGCGATCGTTCGTAAGGTGAATTTGTTCGTAAGTTGCTTCAGTGCTATATTTTGTATTATAATTGATGTTTAAAGAGAATACGTACAGTACTGTACTACGTATGTTAGAGCGAGAGACACACACAGTATGTACATGTACGTAATAAGATAAATAAAATGAAGTTTAACTTATTTTGGAAGATGTACTCGATGCTTAAGGAGATGATGGAGGAGGAGGAAGAGGAGGATTTTATATCATGAGAGGTTCTTCGTCGTCGCTGGAATGGGCTTCAAAAGTTACTTCCTCCTCCGTAACTTCAATGTAGGAAGAAGTTGAGGGTCGCGGAGAAGAAGATGAGGGTTGATGAGTATCTTCCTTGGAGGATTTACTAGAAACTGGCCGAAAGAAGCGATCTAACTACGATTGCACAGTTTTCTTCTTTTTTCATCATAAATGATGCGGTAGCACTGTATGGCATCATTCAATTGATTTGCAACCTTTGTGCAACGTTCAATATTTGGGTCTTGCCGCTCGAAGAGTGCGATGGCTTTATCTATGAGCGACAGGCGTTTCTTCTTCTTCCTCCTCCTCGACACGTTGCTGAGCCTCCAATGCTGGGTGAGCTCTCACAGCGCCAAGCGTCGGTATTAGCGGCGGAAAGAAGCACTACAGTACTCGGAAAAAGGTGCGCAATACAAAATCTAACTTACAGCATCTCTTTCCGAACATTTTTTGACATGCGGGCAGACATGTTCGTATGTACCGTTGTTCGTAACTCGAATGTTCGTAAGTAGGGGAGCGTCTGTACTCAAAGACGCTCCACAGGGGTTGCATTATTCATTCACACTGTGGTGGCGGTAAGCTACTTAAGTAGCCACAGCTGCCATGGAGCAGGCTGCTAACGTGCGCCTCCGACCACCACCAAACATTCGCACCTTCCATACACCAGTGTGAGTAGCACTGGAGGCAATGTGTGTGAAGGGCCTTGACACATGACTTGGGGAGAGCGGGGGGTCAAACAGCCGACCTTCTGGTTACTGAACGACCATCTCTACACCCTGAGCCACGGCCGCCACATATCACATATTATCACTAATTATGTTTCATCTTTTCATTTCAGATGGTCAGTTAAAATTGATCTGTTAAGCCCACCAAATGATTCCCGAGCGCGGCTCCTGTTGCTGCTCACCGCTCCCTTACGGGATGGGTCAAATGCGGAGAAAGAATTTCGCCCCACTTAGGTGGGTGTGACAATCAGTGGGACTTAAACTTTAGCCCCTGATGCTGCAGCAAGGTTGCCCAATGAGATGCACGTCACTGAATGACCTCGTGGCAGTAGTTGCCACCTTTCTTTTCTTCTCAGCTGGTTCGTCCCGTTCACTCGTATCGCTGACCACTTTCCCGCTGCGGAGTTGTCTTCCAGAGGCCATGATGTCAGCAGTTGACAAATCTTAACAGATCAAGCTTAACTGATCGTCCGAAGTGAAGAGATAAAACATCATTAGTCATATATGTGCATTAAGGGTAAACATTTTTAGATAAAGTTTTATGTATCATATGATGTCATCCAAATATGTATGTTTGTGCATTAAACTTAGTTACAATGTACATAGGTGTTCATGAGTTTACTACCATATACAAGAAAATGTTATTAGCTTTCTTTTGGTACCACTTGCAATGCCTCTGGGAAGCTACAATGAAAATTAGGACATATTATCCGAATTTTGCAGCGTTTCTTAAAAACATCAGCCGTAAAACGAAATGGCTCTTGAGGTCCAAGATCAAAACAACTGGTGTATTTACTTATTTTAGACCTTGGAGAATAGGAATAATATCAGTTTGTATAGGTTTAATGAAAAATGTCCAATTTGAAGAGGTCTAGGGCGTGAGGTTTCATATTGGCTCTTTGTGGGCGGTGGTGTTGCTCTGTACTGTTGTTTCTCTTCAAAATAAAAGCAGTAAAACATCCTATGACGTCTCCATGCACGTGCAACGCGACGTCAGCTACATCATGTATGCAAATGTGTTAAAGGAGCGACGAGTCTTTGAAAGTTCCTTGACAGATTTGCTCAGAAGTGTCTTTGAACTAGTGTTTGATGTTATGGTTGTGTGTTTTGTTTTTTTTGGACCTTAGTTCGAAACTAAAGGCACCAAAATAGAACAAAACCTTCACACTTTTGTATCGTTGCAGTCTTGTGATCGTTGAAATGAAACTAATAGAAAGTGTCTGAACTGACATGGACGGGTTTCCATTTAATCTCACTTTTTGGGTTATATTTGTACTTGTGATGCCTTTTTACTTCATTATTCAACATCCTGGGAAATCGTACAAAAGGATGTGACGGCCGCGCGTGCTGTTGTTTGTGTGCCACAATGTCGGTCATCTGACCACACATATGCCATAGAAGTGATTCATATCTCTGAATTTGAGATAATAAATTGTTATCCAAAATACAAAAAAAAAAAAAAATGGATGAACAATTGTGAATGGAAATGGTGTCGTCCCTCCAGAGAGCAGATCAACAGGGTGAAGGACAGCGACAGCGTTCCCATGGTGCTGGTGGGCAACAAGAGTGACTTGAGCTCACGCTCGGTGGAGACGCGACAGGCGCAGGAACTGGCCCGGAGCTACGGCGTGCCCTTTGTCGAGACCTCGGCCAAAACCAGACAGGTGCGCGGCCGTGATGGCGGTACGTTTTTTGCACACGTCTACATCAACGTGAGCCCGTTTTGCGTTTGTGTTCCCGGTAGGGCGTGGAGGAAGCCTTCTATTCACTGGTGAGGGAGATCAGAAGATACAAGGAGACCAACCGCAGCAACAAGAAGAGCAAGAAGAGCACTCAGAGACGTTGCGTGATATTATAGCGATTGGCACATGCCTCCTGTACAGCACTTGACACACACACACACACACACACACGTTAACGATCCCCTTTGTCTCTCCAACATGTTTGTCCATTTAATGCTGTGAATGTCCACACCAAACCGTATTGTTAGCTAGATTTTTAACAGCAGCATTCAATTGTTTTTGTTTTGTTTTCAGAAAATAAAAACTTTTCTCCAGTTTACTTGTTGCTAACATGTGCGCTACAGTGGTGTGTCGCTGCATTTTGCACTGATGACTCATTTGGGCCAAATGGCAATAGGCGAAAAGCCTTGTTGGCTGCTGACATTTCCGTGATTTTTTTTTCACACAAATACATCAAACTTTTTACTATTGACTCTCTTGTACCATTTGTTGAAATTGTTTCCTACGGCCCTGATTGATTGGTTATGGTTACCTTTTTACCTTCTGTAGTAAAAAAGCATAACACACTTGAGTCATCTCGCAGGCAGTCTAGTCTCCTGAATACTCACTGACCCGTCAGAGTCGTCACTGGTGGTTTCTAGTATGTGCAACACGTGTAGCTGCACTCGGTGGTATTTGCGAAGGAAACCAAAATGCTACGTGAAATCATTTTCAATTTGGCATCGTGGCATGTAAATAGATCATTCATTGGTGTTTGGATCGGGAATTGGCCACCCTCTAGAAGCGATGTGGAGGGCACAAAAGGGGTTCTCAGTCAGGGCGCCATTCAAGCTACAACAAACTGCACGAATGAGAAGTGCAGCTGCTTTAAATTTTGAATTTTGTGAATGAGCTCATTGAGTAGAACAAAAGAGTCGGAGAACAAAAACATTCAAATAAATGCTTGTCAGTGTCGACCATCCTCCATGACTGATTTTTTCTGCTGCTTTAGTATAGTATAATTGACTTTTATCAAACACACTGAGCTCTTAATTAACAGGCCAGCGGCACAGTCGATACAATGCATTTTTAAGAACAACGCGCCCTCTAGTGGGGATGTAAAAATCTACAAGCGAAACCTGAAATGTTGAAGCTACACTTCGTTTGTCTTCTGAGGTTCCCATTACTTCGTCTCCTTCTTTTCCTGATTGACTCACATTAAATTATGTAGGCCTATTTTGTTCAGTTCAAGATTTTTACCGGGTATTCTTGAATAAATATTAATGGCTATAAAATGACCATTGGTGGTAAATGCAGTTGCTGCTGCTCTTGGTTACTTGTAAAATAAATAAAGTCGTTGTTTAATGAGAAAAATACATACTGTATGTAAAATTGCATATTTTACAATTACTTTAATTTTCTTGTTTATAATAACTCAGCCAATTAGTAGATACGAATTGACCAATTTCACATAGGGGCAATTGGCTAAAATAATGCAACACGTACTACAGGACTTAATATTTTAAAGTCTATGGTCAGCCAGATGAAAAAATGCAGTGGACTGTATGTGGCCCGTGGACTGTACTTTACCCACTACTGCTATCGACAATCATTAATGCTCACATTTACACCTATGGATATTTTAGTCTTCAATTAAAGTGGGAGTTGGACATTTTAAAAAGACAGAAATTATGTGTTGCAATTGTAGAACATGATTAAAATGATCTGTGAAAAATCAGCCTTACACTGACGTTACTTCCAAAAAAAGCACCATTTAATACTATAAGTCTAAATGTTTTTGCATGACAAATTCTTGACACCTTTATAGTCGCGCCAGCTGTCTCTGATTGGTTGCTTTTCCTCAGGCATTGTGGTCTCTTAATCAATTTAAGGATACAATAATTTTTCGCTTGAATTGGGTAGCCTAAAAAACACAACCAGAGGCATAAATGCTTATCTACCACGCTGCCCTATTTTAACATACCTATGTCTATAATGACCACCAAAGTAATTATTATACCAGCTGAGCGATAAATAAATACATGCATTCTGAAAGGTAATAATTTCAGTTCATGTTTATTGGAAAGTCAGTTGAAATAAAAATGTTTTTTCTTCCGAGAAACGACAAAATTCAGACACAGTAGGTTCGCTTAGCTTATACACACGACATGCAATAAATAACAAAGGCTCTCTACTGTCTGATCTAATGCACATCTGCTTAGTGTACATTATTGTTCAAAGCAAAACAGCAGCAGTGTAAAATGATACAGCTTCCTTTGAGAAAAGCACAAAGGCGAGTAGTGTAAAGAGTGAACTATCAACTGGTAATACAAAAATAGAACCAAGTAGCATTTATAGTACTTAAAACGGACAAACAGACAGCAAACACAACAGCGCTTCTTTTTTTGTGCATCCCTCTTCCTTCATATGAGCAGCACTCATTCCTTCTCTCTTGTTTTATTTCTGTGGAGACAGAAATAAACTCGGATCCAGGTGGCAATGTCTTTGCTAAACATATTTGTAAGAAAGGCTAATGAAATGAGACATCTATAAGAACATAGAGTATTTGAGCGTTGAGTCTTTCAGACACTTTTAGTAACAAGTAAGTGCATGGAAGAAGTGAGTTTGTTGACCTGTATCTCGCTACCAGACTCTCCGGAATTCCTACCAAAAATAATAATAATAATAATAAACATCAATAGTAAAAATCAAAAGTAGCTGCATGGAAGAAATTAGTTGTTTGACCGCTGTCTCTCTCAAATTCCTAATAAAAGATCCTCAATAAAAAAAAATCACCACTCATTTCTCAATTCAAAGGCTATAATGTCTTCTCAGCAGGAATTTATCTTTGTAAACATGTTACATACACGACTATTTACAAAATGAGTGGCGAGTTTGATTACTGTTTTTGAATGGATGTGCCTTCACCTAGCATTCCTTAAAGAAGCCCTCCGCCTCGGTCGCCTCTTTAAAAGTCACCGTCAGCGAATTAATGGTCACTTCGGTCGTGATCACCTTCCCAGGATGCTCTGATTGAGCGGCTGTCGTCGTCGTGGTAACGTTCTGATTGTGGACTCCGCCCGCTACCACTGAGGTCAGCTCGTTTTTCAGGCACACGTCGGGACTCTCTGACCCTGACCGCGCCTCTTCCTCCTCCTCCTCTTCTGTGTCACCGTCTGACCTGCCGCGTGCGGTAACCGCATCGACCGCTTCGTCGTCGAGTACCGAGTTACTGTCCTTTGATTGGTTGCACGCAATTGTTCCCGCGCCGCCATCATGCAGGTCCGGCCACGTTTTGGTGCCGTTCTCCTCCACGTCCATCTCGAGGTCTTGTCGCTCCAGTACGGGCGGCGAGCTGCACTCAGAATGACCTTGAAGGCATAAAGTTCACTTTCAGTCAAATAGACCATATACAAAACATAATTAGCTCTCCTAGCATTATCATAACGCCATCATCATGACCAACATTAAAAAACAAATATGAAATGTAAATGTATTGAAAAGTTAAATATAACTGAACTATATTCAGGCAGTAATTCATTTGCGTACCACAAGAGGGAGCCCACATGCCACTATAAATGACTGTTGTAGGCCACTGACAAACAGACCAACCAACCATATAAACTGTCTGCCCGTCTCTCTTCTGTTTCGGACCCTTGCTTCTCTTCTTCACTGGTGTCCTCCCAGCCCTCCACCTTCTTCTCGCAGGGCCTGACGGTTCTGTTGGACGCCAGCTGCTTGCTCCTCCTCCTCGCCGAGCGACAGTATGCGCCTCTCCGCTCCACATGGTCCACATCCGTGCTCATGGCGCGGGTGAGCGAGAGGCGAAGCCGGGGCGGAGGTTTGTCCGGGGCCTTGTGGGCGCTCCGGAGGTCCATGGCGAAGATGTTCTGGAAGGGCACACACGAGGAGATAAGGAGATTGTAGCACACTAGGTAGAGACACAGCTTCTTCTTTTTTTCTTTTTTACATAATTAGTGCACAATCTACAAATATGCATTCCCAACATTGCAAAAAATCTGAGATTTAACCCTTGGGGGCGGGTAAAACTTTTTAACCCCATATGCGGTATTTTGTCCCAAATTTGGACACTCTTTGTAAGTGTGATAATTAAGTCATTTCTGAATATTTTCTTTTACTTTCAACCAATCAAAATGTTCAGTGGCATCAGACCTATCCATACATATGTAGTTTTTTATGCACTCTATGGACAATAAAAATGCGGAGAATGAATTTTGCCCCACAATCAGTGGTGGTACTTTAACTTTAAAAGCAATAGTGTGCAATCAGCAAAACTAACTATAATGTATATAGAACACATTTTGTCCAGAATTGTCACTTTGACCATGCACGCGCACACACACGTCACACACATACACGTGTGTGCGTGAGTGTTACTGCATCCACACACACATTCACACACACACAGACCTGTCCTATCAATCCCGACCATGCCGGCTTGTTTTGGTGCAACTATGGTCACATGGCAAATATATATGTCAGCTGAAGCAAAAATTATATAGCTCTGTAGCGCCACCTGGTAGATTTTTAACTCATTCACTGCCGTTGACGGCTATAGACGTCAAAAATTTATTTGAACTATTTCTATTAGTTTAACATTTTTTTCCACTATTGTTAACAAGAGCATGGAAATCTAGAATTTGTTTTATTGTACATTTAGAACAGATATAAAATTTGTGATTAATAGTGAGTTAACTAGTGAAGTCATTTGATTAATTTCTATTAAAAAAATGTAATCGCCTGACATCCCTAATTTTTAATAATCTTTTCTTTTTTTTCTTTCTTTTTTTTGTATCGTGTCAGGTGATTTAAATTTTTGATGGTAATTAACTGCATGACTTCAATGGTTAACTCACGATTAATCACAAATTTTATATCTGTTGTAAATGTACAATAAAAACAAATTCTAGGTTTTCATACTCTTGTTAACAAAAGTGGAAAAAATGTTAAACTAATAGAAATAGTTCAAATGAATTTTTGACGTCTATAGCCGTCAATGGCAGTGAAGACTCTCAACTCACATTTTTTATTTTCCACCTTTAGTTGAGGCCCCACTGAAGGGATAAATTGTGTAATGATGGGAAATATATAAATATATATATATATATATATATATATATATATAACATATAAATATAACTCATCAGATGTACATTGCATCCAAAAACATGCAAAATTATGATTTATAATGGGAGTCAATGGGTCCAAATTTTATACAATTACCCCTTTCACATTATAAAAGTTTGGCTTTGACATAAAATAACGACAATAGTAATTAAAAAATGATGGTTGGAGGCTGAGCCATTTTGAACTTCAACATGTTTGGACAATCTGGGTGAAATTTCAGCTCACTAAGTGAATTAAAAAAAAAAAGCTTTATCTGTGATATGTCCACATTTTATATATATAAGTGATGATGGGCAAGCTGTGTCCCAAAATTTCCAGGACGGGGGTCACAATAGATACATTTCAAGCCCAAACTAAATGTGGGCCAGATGATCACCCAGCAACAAATCCTGCTGTGTTCAGTGCGTAAGAAGAGGAAACAATTTTGTGGCAGGACAACTAGTTTGAAACTAGTTACGAAAGTGTGTTTAGACTCCAGAAGGATTACTTCGAAAGGTCAAACTTGGAGATTGGATTCAAAATAGTGACCCCAGTTCTGCAACTTTTCTGACACAAATTCAACCCTAGATGTAAATGTAAGCCAGCCCAGCCATGACTTGAAATCACATAAGAAAATATGCAAATCTTAGTTTACCCGCAGGACGAGGCTTCTGGGTCTGAGACCTTTCTTGCGATAGGCCAGAGCTCTGATCTTCTGCTGACTGAACGTCACCAAAGAAAAAAAAGACAAAGAGATGAGCAAAAGAACAACAATAAATAAATAAATAAATAAATCCTGCAGCCTTTGACAAAGTGGACTTTACTCACTTCTCCTCGTAGGCCAGGACCAGGCGAGGGTCCAAAATGTTGTCCTCGGGCTCCCAAGTGCTGTACCTGCCAACGCCCACACAAGCACACATTAACATTCGTCATCTTCCTATGGAAGCGGGTCAGTCAGCGAGCTGGATGTGAGCGTATAGTAAAAGGGATGATGTCATTGGGTGATGACTCAGTGATTACTCACTTTGGGGACCATCCCTGCCACTTTAGCAGGTACTCCACATTACCCTGCACACAGAGAGGGAGAATGGAATATAGAGGAGATGCCACACAAAGTTGAACACAGAAAAACGCGCTTTCTTGGAGGGTGGGAGGAGGGGGGGGGTCCTGTCATCTCCACTGCATACTGAATTGTCAGCCGTTGACATAATCATATTTGGAAAATTCCAACAAGGGAAAGAATTTTGAACATTTCATTTCTCAGTGTCTTTTTTTATTTATTTAGCTTGTCTCCTTGTTATGATGTAACAGCGTGTTTTTGTTCATTTAGAAGCGTGGTTGCTAATTTAAAGGGATATTTGACTCATTGATCCATTTTCAACAGTAAGAAGATAATATTTTGTCTATAATTAATGTGATAACTTCATTATTTTTCATGAACAGTTAATACCTTTAAGAACTAATCTTGCCACTTGCTGTCGACTGAAGACAACATCACCTGTGCTGAGGAGATGAGTAACGACCAATCACGGCTCACTTGTTTTCTGGGTTTGGTCAGCAAACTGAGCCACGGTTGGTCGTTACCTATTTCCTCAGTATAGGTGATGTCATCTTCAGTCAACAGCAAGTGGAAAAATAGGTTTTAAATTTATTAATTGTACATTTAAAAAATGAAGTTATCAATATAATTCTAGACAAAAAAATAAACTTTTTACTGCTGAAAATCACTCTATGAGTCAAGTATCCCTTTAAGAGCGAGTGTGGAGTGCTGCCTTGAGATACGAATGACCCAACGTACAGATTTTTCAAGGCCAATATTGACAATCAGTGTTGAAGTTTATTTTACTTAGTGTTCAACCAACTCCGCAGAGAGTTAATGACAGTAAGTCAAAATTAATATAAAGGCAATTAAAGCTCGTTTGTGTAGTGGGGGTTCTTGCAATTAATTAAAAAATAAAAAAAGCCCCTTCATCCTGAAGTCAGCTTTCAAATATGAGGCTGACATGCATGGCCACCACTACATCACCTTGATCTACATGAAGGTACAAGTATACGTACAAATCATTATCTTTGAGGGTATATAATTCCTTAAACCCTTAAAAGTACAGCGTGTACTTTATTGCGTGTGATGATGTCTGCCACTTTAAATAAAGTGTGTGTATGCGGGGAGGCGGGGGTATTATTCTCCTTGTCAAATGGCGTTCTTCTGAGGAATGACGTCAGTGAGCGGCCTCTTTCGGTCTCGCGCTCTCTCTCTTTTCAGAGTCGCGCGTGACGTGACGGTGCACGGTCACACGAGCGACTCTTCCAGAACCCTACACCGTACGTCCGGGGCTCCAATAGGTGGGGCTTCGGGAACATGTAAACAACGTGCTGTTGCGCAACCTTGACGTCACTAGTGCTGAACAATTGGAGCCTCGCTGCGTACTACGATAACCACACAACTTTATGTAAACAAGAAGTTAGCTACGTATTTTTTTTTCAAGTAAATGCGTATTAATTAAAACGCGCTGCTTGGGAGCAACACAAAAACAACGTGCCTGCGTTTGGTCAGCCACCTTGCACACTAGTGCACGTACACGCCCCCTTCTCGCTGTGTAATACATCTGCGTGGGCTCCTGCACAAACATGCTGCAGCATCTCTGCACGGCACAGCAGCAAGACAACACTCTACTTCCAGAAATAGAAAAAAAAGAGCGCGTATGTTCTCTACAAATGAAATGAAACTGTATGTATGTCCTTCACAAGAAACGAAAATAAGAGTTTGAACGTGTCTTGGAGTGAATGGAAAGTGCGTGGCCTAGTTTCGCGTGAACGGGCGCACCAGGCTCCTCTGTGGCGAAAAGCACACGGAAAATAAGTTATGTAAGTTGAGTGGAGTAGATTAAAGTGTCGGAGCTCACCTTTCGGACTCTTTTCTTCGTGATGGACTCCACTGCAAACACTTGGTCTCCAATGGATGACAGCTCCATCCCCGCTCCAAACAAGCAGCCTCCGTTTAGGCGAAATTAGGAGAAGGAGCAAAAAGAAACACCTTCAAAAGGAGAAAAATGTTCGTTTCGGGCCACTGAAACGCCTCCGATGCGTCTCGATGTTCGGGTCGCGTCACGCAAAGTGTTCTCGTGGCTCACTTTTTTAAATCTGCGACACATCAACACGGGACTACGCGTTGCTTTAAGTCTCTCGCGCGCTCCCGACGCCATTACGTAGGGCCGAGCCCCCAAGTACGTGGCCGCGCACGCACGCAAATTAGAGAGAGAGAGATGAGAGAGATGGACAAGGTCACTGTGCAAAGTAAGGAGTTGGAATTTAACCATTGCATAAATAAGGAGTAAGTTATAGAAAATACTGTTTTACTATAAAAATGTTTTATACTATACACTACTACTATTCTCTCTCTCTCTCTCTCTCTCTCTCTCTCTCTCTCTCTCCATATACCGTGTATATATATTAGGGGTGTTAGAAAAATCGATTCGGCAATATATCGCGATATTGCAGCGCGTAATTCTCGAATCGATCCGATATGCAGCCAAATCGATTTTTAAACATAAATTTTTTTATGGGAATATTCAACAAAACGTCTTACTTAGGGTTAGGATTCACACATTAATCATGGAAGAATGTTATATTAATGGAACATTTAGCCTTAATATTTTATTTCAGTGCTGTTCTAACATGAAACAGACTGCAACCTGTTTGTTAAATGCAGCGGCTCAGTTATAAGCCTGAATTTTCAGATAAATACATTTTCATGCAAATCTTACGGTGTACATGTACAAGTTTACTGATTAGTATTTTCTAAATTTGAGTTTAAAAAAAAATCGCAATAATCAATTTATAGATTCGTATCGGGATTAATCGGGATCGAATCGTGACCTATGAATTGAATGGCCTGGTACTAGGCAATTCACACCCCTAATATATATATATATACTATATATATGTACGCACCGTACCATGTGGTATATATATATATATAGTATGTTTCATGCTCCTTTCTAGTGTTCTAATTTTGTAATTGTGCGTTCACCACAGTCTTTTGACAATATACCTCACACTTTCATTGTACTGATTCAGCCTGCTCAATTATTTCCGCTTTTCAATGCCCACGCAAAATGACTGCTACTTTCAAAGTTGTGCTGAATGATGTGAATGTTATCATTAAAGCTAATTCAACCATGTCATCTGCCCGGATGGAAAAAGACTATAAACTGTGAATATACGCAGTGGCGTAGCAAGGGTGCCCAGGGGCCCCAAACAAGAAGGGATTGAGGGCCCTGGCAGATGGGGTATGGGTGGGGGGTTGACACGGGGCACGACAGACAACCATTCGTCAGATGCATGTTGTTAAATTTTAAAATTGCACATCTGCATCTTAAAGAATCAACATGAATTGTGCTTCATTCAAATAACTTGTTGAAACAAAATGAAAAAAACAGTGATAGTAAAATGCACATAAGGGCCTACATTTGTTTAAACAAACAACATTTGGAACCAAAAATAGAATACAGCACATGCCAGAAGTTTGGACACACCTTTTCATTCAATACTATACTTTAATTTCATGACTATGTACATTGTGGATTCTCACTGAAGGCATCAAAACTATGACAACAACTATCAGACACATGTGAAGTTAAGTACTTAACAAAACAGGTGAAAATAATACAATAAATACATAAATAAATAGCCACCCTTTTCTCTGATTACTTTTTTGCACATTCTTGGCATTCTCTGGATGAGCTTCAAATGGTAGTCATCTGGAAGGGTTTTCCAACAGTTTTTAAGGAGTTCCCAGATGTAAGGATGCCCAGAGTATGCAAAAAAGTAACCAGAGCAAAGGATGGCTATTTTGAAGAATCTATCATATAAAACATGTTATTTCACTTTTTTTTGTTAAGTACTGTAGTGGACCAAACATGGACAAGGACACAGGCGCTTCAAAAAAGATTCCATTTAATCAAATCGGAGCAAAAAGATTTAACAAAAAATTCCAACATCAACTAGTAGCTAACGTTTTGGGCCCAATTTAAAAGAGGTCAACTTAACATAAGACAAATTAAACTGAACTGACCTTCAGACAGACAACTCAGGTAGCTTAAATAGGGGTGGACCAACCTAAATGATCACAAGAGGGAGGTATGACTACAAATCGAACAAAATAACCAACTTAATTCTATAGGACAAATCAACAAAAACATATATCAACACTAACAAGTGAAAACTATAGTGCATTTAAACGAAATTAACAAAAAGAAATACTCCAAACAAATCATTAAACAAATGCATTCCCCCCTCCAGTCTTGAACAATGGCAGGTGCCAGATCTTCACTCCTCCCACCTACCAACCTGGTGGCTTCCCTCAAACAAGAACAAATGCAGTAAATATTCAGACAAATATTAACTAAAGTGTGCACCCCTTAGAAAATATGTCTCCAAACAAAACTACTTACTTAATATCAACTGAAAACATTAAATAATTAAGCTAAAGCAAATTCAAACAATACTGACATTAGATTGTGGTGGTAAGGGTATATCCACCATAGTACATAACTCCACATCAGTTCATACATAGTTTTGATGCCTTCAGTGAGAATCTACAAAGTAACCAGCCATGAGAATAAAGCAAATGCATAGAATAAGAAAGTGGGTCTAAACTTTCGGCCTGTACTGTATATTCAATATTAAAGTTATTAACTGCGCAAAAGTCAAAACTTGGTTGATTCAACATCGATTCAACATATGTTCGAGCCATTTTCAAAAGTGGTGCTTCCTCGATTTGGTTTGTACAAAAAACAGTTATTAAGCTATATGTTCACGATTCCATGATCTCACTCTTGCTTACTTTTCTCTTCTCCCTCTTTTTTTCCTTTCGTTTTTCACTCCCAGATGGATATCTCCTCTTCATCCTGTCAGTCTTGTCGGAGAATCTCCTGTCACTTTATTTGTTTACACTAGCGCACGCAAGGCTGTGACTCTGATGAGCAACAAGTGGGGGAGGAGCGAGTTTGGCCCGCGGGTCTCTTTAGGGAATTTGAGGCGGTCAATTGTCATTGCACCTTGGCACTCCTGATGTGAAAGAATGAGATATGCGGTTTGTACGAAATCTGTTGGCCTTCTGGGGGCCCCTTTGACTAAGGGGCCTCAAGCAATTGCCTGGTTTGCGTAATGGCAAGCTACGCCTCTAAGTATGCTGGAAGTACACAATAACTCAACTCTTTGTCCTTCATTCATCGTTTCGTATCCAAAGACACAAAATGATGAATGCTGAACCTTTGCTTCAATGTCAGGTTCTCCAACTGCAGTCTGCGAATTTTCTCCTAGAGAGTTGCGTTTATGTCTTGTACCAGATTAACAGCAGCAGCAAGACAGGGACAGTAAGTCTGTTTTTTTTTTAAGAATGCTGGCTGATGTTGTGGTTGAAATGTATTCTAATCAAATAAAATCTCCTTTTTCTCAGAATTTTTTTTATAAAAATAAAATAAAATCTCCTGATTAACGGGAAAAAGAAAAGAAAAGAAAGAAGGCTTACCAGAAGCCTGATTTAAAAAAAAAATAAAATACAGCAATGCTCTTGTTCGCTGAAACTTGAACTTCGTAAGCATTAGCCAGGTGTACATGCAGATTTTTTTTTGTCATTCTGATTGAAATCATTCCAAATGAATATATTTGGTCAGCTGTTTACATGTGACATAATCCAGTCCCATCTGGTGTATACATGTGCCACTGCACGTTTAATCGGAATACATGTTTTACAGACGTTTGGCATGCAGATCGATCGACATCATGTGATTTATCAAGATGGATGCCAGTCATCTATTTAAGCACAGTAATTGCAATTGTTTTTACGAGAGCTGGGTGACTGGGGTCATATGGCCCTCCTTGTCTCGTAACAAATTTTTTTTTTTAAATAAATCAACCAAGGAACACATTATATAACTCAAGTTGTAACACTCATAATTTAAGCTAGCAACGTAGCGTAGAATGCCGCCGCTAGGCTTATCTCTCGTAGATCAGGTTCAGCCACATCACTCTAATTTTGCCATCCTTGCTCTGACTCCATTTTAAAATTTGAATAGTCCCTTACAAGCCTTCAACGAGCCGGCTCCTCCAAACTTGTTGGATCTGGTCTCATTTTATTGTGCTGTTAGGTCACTGTGGTCTGCTGACCGCCTTTTACTTTCTGTCCCTCACACAAGATTCACTCCGAAAGATGACCGAGCCTTGCAGTCTGTTGCGCTCAAATTGTTGAATAGACTTCCATTTGAGCAAAAGGCCTTCCTCTTCTGTAGGTAGACCTTTTTAAAATACAGTCCAAAGCACATTTGTTGCGGCAGACATTCCTGTAAGACTTGATTATTGATTAATCATTGTTTTGATTGGTTTTGCACTTATATTCACTGTTTACTATTTCATGTTGTATTCCATCTACCTGAAACACATTCCTCCCGCTTTTGCTAATTGTATCGAATACATGAATTGCAAATATTGTTAGACTGAACCTATTTCTTGCATCGAACTGGCTGACCTTTGTTTTTGTAGTTATAAAATATACTGTATGCATGCTCCCAAAGGAAATCATTAAAAGTAAGAATGATTTCCAGCCTGAATCAGTCACCATGTTTTAAACATTCCAAAGTGTGAAAATTACCTGAAGTAGCCTCAGGAGTGGATATCAAACTAGTATCCCTTCACATTAATTCATTACTCAAGACGTAACCCCCAGTTTTAAAAACATTGTTGAGTATTGCTCCCTGTCAATATTGCTTCATTGATGTTTAATCATGTTTACTGTTTAATCAATAAACAATACTAAGTACAGAAGAATAATTGGTTGATAAACAGTAGGGCTGATCGGGTCAAAATATATATGTTGTGATACATCTTAACCCTCTGAGGCTCAAATTAAACTTTAGTGACAGGAAAAATCTGATATTTGGGGAAAATTATCATATGGGGTATATAACTCAAAACATTTTTTTTTTACGAAACCTTAACATGCAATGCATTCTGGGATGTTGCAGATTTATAACATTGACCCGGTGTGGTAAAAACGCTGACGACTGAATATGGTATGAACACTAACTATATTTGCATAGCTGGTTCAAAACAATGTTACAAAATGCTTTACAGTGGCAGAATAACAACAAAAAGAACTTGGTGAGTAAAAAAAAAAAGGAAAACAATAAATTACAATAGTAGGAACAAAATTACAATAATAACAATAACAACAACAAAAAGATCAACTTTTTGCATCAAACTATAATACCAATAATGCTACATCTCAAATCCTAATCGAGAAAGCCATGTCTGAATGTCACTGCTTCGGGTGGTAGCCCAAGAAACACATTTTTTTGTCTTTTGTAAAGCACAAAAGCACTTTGCATTTGCGTGTAGGCATTCTTGCACAGTCTCCATCGTCCATGTTTATCAGCATTAATGGGAAAATGATCGAATCAGTCTAGTCCAGGGGTGGGCACACTCGGTCCTCGAGGGCCGGAGCCCGGCAGGTTTTGGATGTTTCCCTTCTCTAACACAGCTGATATATGAACAGCTCATCAGCAAGCTCTGCATAAGCCTGATAAGGATCCTGGTGATTGGAATCAGCTGCAGTTCAAGTAGGGAAAACCTCCAAAACCTGCAGGACTCCGGCCCTCGAGGACTAAGTTTGCCGTCTACCCATCAGTAATGATTATTATTACTAATAATATCATTACAAATCTGCCTCTGATAGTGTGTAACTTCACTCCAAATTATTTCATTTTCCATAGGATATACCATCACCTCAAACTAATAAGTAAATATTGGTGATAGGAAAATAACCCTAGTATTGCTTGTTGCTCAAAATATAGGCAGCCCAATAGATAAAGCATGTGGCATCCATTGGTACATCTCCAGGCACACGTTACAAATCTGCAACAATGAAATACAGCTGCCCCTGGGGCAAAACCTAGAGGAGATAAAACCTACAAATTGGCATATACTCTATCTCCGTATTCTCCTGAATCATCTTTTGCAGAAATGGTTTCAAAATAAAGGAGATTGGTAGCGATACACAAATTAAATTGATGCCTAGAAAATCAATTTCAGTGAAGCCAAGAAAGCAGACATTTTGAAAACGAGTGAGCTACTGGGAAACTGTTTGTTGCTAATGCACAACGAAGGTCTGCAGTGGTACTTTTGAGTAAAAAAATGTATGTGAATTAATTAGAGGATAAGCAATTAGTTGTTTCAAATATGCAATGTCTGCCTTGAGGGGGATAAAGCAATTTAAAAATATATATATATCAGATCAATCAATGGGATAGTCAACAGAATAATCAAGTCTAAAAATATTCTATAGCCCTAGTTGATAGCGATGCTTAAAAAAAAAACACAGTTAAAAAAGTTGTTTGCAAGCCTCTCCTCGCATACTATTTGATAACCGTTATTTAAGCTTAAAGCTACATGCTATTTATGTTAGCATCTACTTGGTACAATTAATTGTAGCATATAATTGGCAGTGGTGAAGTCAGTATCTGTACGGTACCTGTGACCTTGAACTGGATACGTGGTATAGAATATATATATATATATATATATATATATATATATATATATAATTATTTAAAAAAAAATTAATAATAAAAACTACTGTTGTCATGAGAGTACCTTCTTATGAAGTTTTCCAGCATCAAGAGTGAAACGCTTGTGGCCAATATCAGTCATCCAGTCGTGAAACGTGGAGGGAGTCACAATCCTCGTAGTTGCAAAGACACTAAAGATCGCAATCTGCAATTGAAAGGGAAACCTCACTGCACTCACTCTGGTGAATATGTTCACCCCCCCCCACCAGCCATGTTTGGTCCAAATATAGAACTAAAGTGATAAACAACAAAGAGATAATTGTAATCTTCTTAAAACTATGCAAAACAATGTGTCTACAAAGAGGAGACTTCTTTTAAAAAGTGAGGTCATTTTTATGTTAAAAGACAGATTCTTAAACTTGAACTTAATACCCAATTGCCCCCGACCCTCCCTCTCTCTCCCTCTCTGGGAGTAGCTGGACATGAAGAATGAGCGGCAGCCGGTTGCTTAAGGCCCAGATAACGCTGCCTGTTCCCCGTTAGGGAACCGGATCATTTACAGTAAAACTAAGTCCGCACGCACGCGGGGTCTACTGTCATGGTCTGCATGCACCTGGAATGCTTGCATCACTTACGGGCACCGGTCACCATGGCAACTGTTGCTACAGCAACCACTGAAAAGCTGGATGATGATGATGATGAGCCAGCAGGAAGAGTTGATAAGCGGCTCGGGGATGAACAGTGATCCATGTTGCCTGTAACCTTTGACCTATAAATGCAGTGAGATAGATCTGGAAATATAAGTGACGCTGCACAGAGATATTCAGAGACAAAAACTTTATTAAGTGGCAAATTTGTGAGAGTTATTTTATTTTTTGTAAATTTGCCACTTTACTAAGGGGCAAATTTGTGAATTTATAAAGTGGCAAATTTGTGAGTTTTTCTCTCTCAATATTACCCCTCTAAAAATATATATATTTATACGGGGGGAATATATATATATATATATGCAGGTTGAATATCTACACTGCTTTTATAAAAAGAAAAAAAAGTACTTAACTTTAATTGAAATGTATGGCACATAAAAGTTCAATATAAATGTAACCTAAACAAATAAATGTTTGAAAAACAGTTTGAAAAGATTAAATGCAAATACAGTATATTGTACTTAAACGTGAAATACAGTCAACCCCATCATACTAATTTGCAGATTTTTTTCAAGACTTTTAAATAGCGATATTTTTTGGGGTGGAAAATGCATATGGAATAGCCTATTTATCAGCATTTTTTTGGGGTCTGTAAAACACAAATAAATGAATAAATAAATACCAACACCAATGCATTTCAATGGCGATCAATTGTAAGTGGATTGTCGCTATTTGTGGGCTGGCCGGGTCCCAATCCCTCATGGTGGTTGACTGAACAACAGAACTGTACTTAACAAATGAACTAATCTGCGTTAAAAAAAAAAAGTTTAAGTCACTGCGACAATATACACAGTTTGCACATTTAATTCGGTGATTGGAAAACTACTGTGTGTATGATCGCTGCACCTGCTTTTAGCTTGTTATGAACCGTTTACTCATCCTGTATTACAATGTCATGTAAATATGTGACTATATCACATATTTTTATCACATATACATACATATTTTTTTTTAATATTTCTATTTATTTATTATTATTTGTTTATTATGTATAAAGATTTTTTTTTTTTAATCTATTATGAACCTGGAAGTGTCCAGGGATTTGTGGTCCTGTCGGGGCAAAAATAATAATAATGATAATAATGAGCTGGCAATTGCAAATGCTATTTTGTAGGACCCCTGGAATTGTGATCATTCGTTCCCCTTTACAGCGCCCTGCTCAGAAGTCTACAGAAATCTTATATCTACACAATGCCCAAGTGACAAAGGTTCAAAAGTTCATCAGGGTATACGAGTGGAACGTTTTTTTATGAGTCATGCAGTTATTGCAAACAAACGATTTGCGACTAAACTTAAATCTATCTGAAGTCTGTTCTAATTCTTCTGTTCACTTGAAAAGGTGGTGATACTGGAATTCTAAACTGAAATGTTAAATGTTCTGCCTCACTGTCTCAATACTTTTGGACGGGACTGTGGGTCCATTACGACAGCCGTGGTGTCAAATGTTTTCATCATAGGCCTTTTGACTGGTTTTAATGGTGATATGAATAATTGCTAAGGCTGTGGACGTATGCCAATAACCACAGTTCTTAGTTTTTTAAATTCACAGTTCAGTTCAAATTGGGTACAGTGAGGGGACAAAATGCAAAACTTCTCATCTTTTGTGTGAACAGGAACACAATTAATGACATTTAAAATGAAAAACAAAGATATTAAATAGTTTCCTTTTGAAAAAGTGCAGCAACAATTGCTTGTCTTCTTTTTAGGAAACAAACAATGCAGACAAGTGCAAAACTAACAGTCTGAATTATTAAGATGTCTGCTGGCCATTAGCTGAGCGGCACTGTGTTTGTTTACAGAGAAGACATTCAGCTCGACCGTGAGGCAGTTACACATCTTTTTTTACTTATACACTCTACTCGCAAAAAGTTATGGAAATTTGGCTTTTGAATGGAATTTATGGATGAAAAAAAAATTCAGGATGAGCCTAATGTATGGTTGCAACAGAGAATGGAAGCAACCTTACTTAATTTTGCTGTTCAACTCCTTTTTAGAGAACAGCACGATGTACTCAAACATTGAACATTTGGACGTGTACTCAAAAGGTTACAAGTTTATTTATGAATATCCCTAAATGTTGGTGTCATTTATATGTGCTGTGTGGGACTGTCAATAATTGCCTCATCACTTTACATGACTGCCCCTGCATTTGGTTCATCATTTTTACGGCTCAAGAAAAAAACTTGGCCAAGGGACTGAATTTGGCGCTTAGCATTAGCATAATACCACTATTCTGCATGCACGTTTTTCTTTTCTTCTTGAACTTATAAGGACAACTACTAGCCTATACATTGAAGTGTTCCCGTTGATATACTGTATTTGATTAACGGGTCACTTGATTGGTCTAAACATGGGCACTTACAAAGGTGGGCATTGTCATTGACTGGAATTGATGATTGATGGAAGTGCCCACCTTTTGGCGTGTGCTTCAGTACTTTCAGCGAATGCTTGATAATGCGAAGCCTCACAAAAATACACGGATTGAGAAGGGCCGTGTGTACTCACCGCGATGGACAGAAGTAGTCCTGCTTCACTCGGTACTCAGTCTGTGCATTTTTTCAAGGCTTCGCATTATCAAGCACTCGCTGAAAGTGCTGACACACACGCCAATAGGTGGGCACTTCCCTTCCCTTCCATCAATCATCAATCCCAGTCAATGACGATGCCCACCTCTGCTTATATACAGCATAAAAGGTCTGTGTAAAAATGTCAGCACTAAAATGCATACCCTAAAAAAATCAGTACTGATTTAATGCCTTTTATATGACAACATTTTACACATCTTAACGCTGTCCACTTTATGGGCGTGGCCTGCCTGTT
This sequence comes from Vanacampus margaritifer, assembly GCF_051991255.1. Taxonomy (NCBI): domain Eukaryota; kingdom Metazoa; phylum Chordata; class Actinopteri; order Syngnathiformes; family Syngnathidae; genus Vanacampus; species Vanacampus margaritifer. Next base: position 12,365,368 of record NC_135433.1, on the reverse strand, counting down.
TCCCCATCTCACCCGGTCAACATCATCGATGGACACTAGGGGTGTGAATTGCCTAGTACCTGCCGAGTCAATTTGTATCACGATTCATAGGACACGATTCGATTCGATACCGATTAATCCCGATACGAATCTATAAATTGATTATTGCGATTTTTTTTAACTCACATTTAGAAAATACTAATCAGTAAACAGTAAGATTTGTATGAAAATGTATTTGTTTATCTGAAAATTCTGGCTTATAACTGAGCCACTGCATTTAACAAACAGGTTGCAGTCTGTTTCATGTTTGAACAGCACTGAAATAAAATATTAAGGCTTAATGTTCCGTTAATATAACATTCTTCCATGCTTAATGTGTGAATCCTAACCCTAAGTAAGACGTTTTGTTGAATATTCCCATGAAAATTTGATGTTTAAAAATCGATTCGGCTGCATATTGGATCGATTCGAGAATTGCGCACTGTAATATCAGGATATATTGCCAAATCAATTTTTTCTAATACCCCTAATGGACACATGTATTGTATGATTGTTTCCTTGCTTGTTTTGTCATGTTTTATTGTCATGTAGTGTCTGAAAACAGTGACCAATCGCCACCAAAATTAATATACACATCCCTACTCTTGTCCCCCTCAACCTGTGAAAACATAAACGCGATTGGGACTTTAGTGACATAATTCACCTCCACAAAAGTAAAAATATTGTGCTGATTTTTTTTAATGTTCTACAAGTGGAAGAGTGGGAATGTGCACATGAATTTTGGTAGCAAACAGTCAGCGACGCAAAAGTTTTGTTAGATCCAATAGTTAGGCAGCCATTAGCCCGCCACAGCTAATTGGCTGACATCACTGCCGCTATCGGGCAAAAATTAGCATTGGGCGGCTGATATAACCAAAGTTAGCGGGATGAAATTATCTTCTTACCGGCCAGAAATGGAGCTCTGTGTCGCTGTTGCCATTGCTCAGGCGGCCAAAGAGCTTGGCGTCCTCCGCTGAGGAGCTCCGGAAATTAAATGAAGCTAACACTTATCAATTGTGAACAATTCAGCTTCCAAAAAGCCTCTTGGAACGCATTGTGTTCATATGGGGCTTATTACAGAAAAAAATCTGGTATGAGAGAAACTGCAAAGCTGCTCATTTCCTTATTCTCTTATAAATCAGACGTGGTGAGGCTAATGGAGGCTTCAGAGGTTTAAGAAGCCATAAGTAGAGATGTCCACTTAAATGTTGGTGCCAATTAATCACTGCTTTTGGACATTATTAGCGATATTATTTTGAACGTAGAAATTATGTCCGGTTCCGCTCTAACATGCACCAAGACATTAGAAGGGGGGTGGGTGGGGGGTGGGGGGGTGCTATACTAGCTATTAAAAAGGGGCTTCTTTTCTTTCTTTCTTTTCCGAGTTAGCTATGTACTGATTTTTCCAAAACAAATTGCTGAGCTTAAAAATGCAAGCTAATATAAGTTTCCTGATCAAAAAAAACTTAAAGAGAGGCTCATGCCTACTCTCTGAGTGGCCCCCGATTCATAAAAAATAAAAAAATTAGGGGGAGAAAATTATATACATTCCTCTGCTACAGTGGACCCCCAAATACCCGCCGATTCACAATTTGAAGAATTTTGTTTCAATATAAAAAATATATATATATATTAAAAAGGGGGTGGAAAGGCTTTGCAGGCTGTTGGGAAGGCAACCTCCGTTTTTGTTTTTTGGGCATAATTTGCAATGCATTTCAGCCGGTATTAAAATAGCATTTTTGTCATCAATTTGGTTAGGAAATGCACAATGGTCCTATGTGGCCCCTCGGTAGCGCCTATGAAATACAGTATTGTGGCCCCCTCCCATCCCATATTGACTTCTGTGGACTCGGTGACGTAATCACACTTACGGCGCTTCTTTAGCGTTCCTCCTGGAGGGAAAATTTACAAGGCGGCCGTCTGACACTTCCCGAAAGAGAGAGGTTATAACTGCTACCCGGGAAAAAAAACAACAAAAAAAAACCTCGTGTATCACATGACTTGTTATCTGCCCGGATACCGGCAGTGTGTGTATGCGTGTGTGTGTGGAGTAGGGAGCACAAAAACAACACTGCAGGACCATTAGCGCCCACTCGTGATGAGTCACGCGTGACTCACCGAACGTGCCAGTAAGATCTGCGTTGCTTCCTTGGAAGATTAACAAAATAAAGCACATCACTTTCCCCATACCGGGAATCCATGCGTTTCCCGTTAAATCGGGATTGAACGAAACCGCGTGTGGGAATACTGAGGAGGGAGAGGGTGGTCCTGTTGCCTGCAGATATCTGCACAAAGTTTGTGTGGCGCCACCTCTGACTCACACTGCACTTGCATCGCGATGCAAGATGTGCTTTGTCATTTCTACGTTCCAACGGCAGCATGCACGTCATATTGGCGCACTCATTTCGATACTTTCACTGAGTGAAAACGAGATCATTTGCCAAATGAGGTGCAAACTATTCCAAAAAAGGATGTCCAATTCATATCAAAGTGATGAAACAATGTTATGATACTAAGCAGTTCAGAAAATGGATGGATGAAATATGAGGTGCCATTGGGCCATATAAGCCAAAAATAACATTTACCTCCTACAAACGCCAAAGAAAATAAAAAAATAAAAAAGCTTTCACTCACACACACAAAAAAACCCTCAAACATTGACCCAAAAAAACCTCTCACTAAAAAAAATATTGCTTATCAGCCTGAAAAATGTAACAGGAAATCTAATGTTGTGTTGTTTTTACACATCTCGTTAAAATTCAGGATGATTCAGGATGATTCAGGATGATTTGACCAAGAATCAAAGAAATGATGTTAAATAGTTTGGAAAATTGTATTCTGTGTTTGCCTTTTGCTCAGTGGCCAAGTTTTGTGACATCAAAATTTTAGCAGCAGAAAAACACGTTTTAAAGTTGCTGTAAATTGTGTCTTCTAAATTTGACACACAATAGAGCAGTGGTGGGCAAAGTCGGTCCTCGAGGGCCTGAGTCCTGCAGGTTTTGGGTGTTTCCCTTCTCCAACACAGCTGGTATATGGTCAGCTCATCAGCAAACTCTGCATAAGCCTAACGATGCTGTTGATTGGAATCAGCTTGTGTTGGAAGAGGGAAACCTTCAAAACCTGCAGGACTCCTGCCCTCGAGGACCGACTTTGCCCACCCTTGCTTATAGAGTGTTACAATCCTGCCAAATATGAATGATTAAACATAATAATGATACTTCAAAATCATGAAAAAAGCAAGCAGTTTGAGAAAAACTTTTTGAAAAACTGATTAATGCTATTTCGCTACAATTCAGTACTTGCATGTCTTTTCACATTTTCAGCAATTATCTTACATGTATTTAGAAACAAATCTCTGAATACACTTTACAGTGTTTTTAATGTTTCACCAGTATTGTAAAAGGGGATTAAAAAGTAATTTCCCAGTTTGCTGTGTTCACACGCTTAGCTGGCTTAGCTGTGAGATTGTGGTTGAAGACAAATGAGTCAGGACAAAACCAAATTTGAGATGAATCATTTCCAGAGACGTGCAAGAAGTAAAAACCAAACCCAGTCTCTGTAAAGATGTCCGCAACAATGTAATGTAGAAAAGATTCACATTTATTATCAGTCAATCATTATAAATTGCAACAGAATTGGAATAAAAACTGACCTAAAAGAAAAGCAATTGCCTGTGAAACTCATCAGTCAGGCTGCACGCAGAAAGTCAAATAAAAAGAAACGCAATGAATGGAATTTTTCATTCAAGCCTAGGGCAGCTGTTACCTTTTGAGCAGCAACAGGCACAAGTGCTTCACACCCTAAAAGGACTCCTTTTCAGAACTCACTTTAATATGGGCAGCATGTGAAATGAAAACAATTCTGTCCTCTTGGCATAGTTGTCAAATAGAAAGTCCCGAGAGGTGTTTGCGCAGGTGTTGCATTGTTTGTAAAAGACGCAACCAGTCGAGTCACAGAGTGCAAAACCTCCGCACGCTGCTGTCACCGCTGAGGACAAGTGACCCGCGTGTGTCCGGGCATGTGGCAGATGCCGCAGGAACGAGCTTTCTTGGCAGCGGGGGGTTTATCCCCCGTTAGCTTCCTTCCCTTCTTCCCTCCGTCTCTGTTGCTATTATAGCCGCCGCCTCCGAAGCCACCTGACAGAGAAGCAAACAGGTCAAATCGTTCTTTATGTGGTGCAAAGTGTGAGCGTGAGCTGTGGCCAACATCATGTCAATGTGCTTTTAATGGGCATTTAATAAATGGCTGAAAAGTACATTGGCGGCTGTGGCTCTCCTTTCCCACATGAACGGGCATTACAGTAAGTAATATTTGCTTTAAAAGAGTTCCATTGTATTACATAAGGAGGTGTGACCACTTTGACAAAGCAAAACTTTTATGTGTGTGACTTGCCTTGTGCCGAGGTGTTTTCATCAGCCCACTGGAAGAAGTTACATTGCTGCTCTCTCGGTTTCCCGCAGGTGTGAAACATCCGTCCCTTGTTGGGCCCGTCCTTCTGCACCGTGCGCGTCACTGTGGTCTCGTTACAGTTACACGTCAGACCTCCAGCGCCTCCCGCAGGCCCAGCGCCACCTCCTCCGGCGCCGTTCCTGAACCCCAGAGATTGCCCGGGAATCTGCGAGATTCTTGGTGGAGGTGGCGGTGGCGGCGGAGGCCAGTGATTCTGCAGCGCCCCCTGATGGCTCGGCTGATCCGCCCACAGAAAGAAATTACAAGTCCCCGAATTGCACTTGTAGAACTGCCGTCCTTGGTTGGGACCTTCTTTGCGCACAGTCAGCAAGATTGCATCCTGACCACAGTTGCACACAATGACATCACTGTTGTGTGTGCTGATACTATTGCCCCCTGGTGGTGGACGAGGCTGTGTGGTCCAAGAGGGGGCAGCGGGAGGAGCACAAGGCCTTGCGTTTGAACTTAATGTGCGGGGTGGCGCTGGTCTCGGGGCAGCCTCTCTTCCTCCTCCCTCTCCTCCTGCTCCTCCTCTAAGATATTTAAGGTCCAGCACCTCCCGCAGAGTCTCGTCACATCCACCGATGCAGCCGACAAACTCTAAAGGCATCATGGCGGGAAGGCTCCCCCTACGGAACTTGAACTTTAACCTGAAGGACACACAGTTTGCAAATGTCAGCCACGATTAGAAACACCCCTGCAAACTACAAACACTTTAAAAATTATTCTTTAATAAGTTTAAAGGTGTGAGAGGGGCCAAACTAAAGCTGGGTGTTATGACGATACAGATCGCAGATGATAGAAAAGTTTCTATCATGCCACTTCTCTCCTGTAATTTCTATCGTAATTTAACCTTTTTTTAGGCAAATATTGACATTTCTAATGCAGGATTATGACAATTGCAAATAAGAGCGGCAGATTGCAATTTAAATTGCTGGAGAAAAGCTTTACCACACTCACAACACTACATCTGCCAGCAGGCGGCTTACTCTATAACAAACCATGTCAGAAAGTGCCACCTACAGTGCATCATTAAAACTAGAAAAATTACCGCGGAAATTTTGAATGGGACTGCTGACTCTTGTAAATGAGCTGAACAGTTTAAAATTTAAACGACTGGAATCGGTCAAGAAATGTGGAAGTTAACCATAATCAACATCAACTAAAAGTATCTCACTGTCCCTGAAAATGTATTTTAAAAAATGTAAATGAGCTGAACAGTTTAAAATTTAAACGAAATAGCAAGGTGGGTGAACATACATAAATACTACTACACTGGGAAAGAATTAACAACTAACAACAATTTTGACATAACTATGAACAAAAAATGGCCACCTCAAAGCATGCTGGGAGTTCCAGCGTCAACTCCTTCCAACTAGAGTATTATTTTATTATGCATGCACTCAATTTATCTAAGTAAAATAATGAATGAGAATTTCTTTTTTGTGTAAAAGTTGTAATGCAAGCACAACATTTACATCTTGTGGTTTTATTTTGCAAGATTAGCTTTGTGGCGTTTGATTTATGGCGGCTTGCCTGATTCTACTAACCTTGCTCTGCAAGCTGAATTCTCGCGGTATTTGTGAGTTCGCAAACTCCGGAGAATACATCTTGTACTAAGCCCGTTGATTTCCACTGATCCGAACCACAGGTGGTTCGGACCAATCACAGAGCGACATTATGTTTGGGGCGTGATATGCAGATGTGAAGAAACCAGGAAGGCAGCGCCGACGCAAATAAACAAACCTAACATGGACAAATGGACGCTGCAATTAATTCTGCTCTTGCAGAATTTCTCACCGTTTCCTTGTTGAATGTTGAACACCGCAGCGAGAGGCGTGTCATGCATTTTTAGCTGGTTAAGATGTTTATGCTTTTTCCCCCCCTTTGACGAGAACAAAGACGACATTTTCATCCGTGGCTGTGAATGCTTAAAACAAACATGTACAATGCCGCATCGTCCAATCAGCTCGAAGTATTGTACAGAATGTCCCGCCTTTCCCAAGCAAATCACCGTGGAGCTGTCCCAGATTGATATTGTGGAGAACTCCCTTGAGTGAAACACAATATCAATCTGGCTATTGCCAGGTTATGATTTTACGACATTATGCTGTATTCAATGATGGATGAGATTCAAAACAGATATCACAGCTATCAGAAACGTGAAACCGTTACAAAAAATGTCTGAAACTTTATTTTTTTTGCCTCTTATTTATATTGTTATCGTCTTTTGTGCAAAAATATGTAGGCGACTTTTGCCTATCACATTTGACAATTTTATATAGCAGCCCAACTAGATACTCTACTTTGATACATGTCTGTTTAATATCACTTGTAAATACAGTGAGAGAAGATAAGCAGCCACAATATGTTGTAAAAAAAAAAAAAAGGAAAAAAAGAGAATAACTTAAAATATCTGTATCATGGTATAGCTATTGTGATATAAAATGGCTTTTAATGTGATAAAAAATGCTTCCCATATCACCCAGCAATAAGGTAAAACTATTGTTAATTATATAACATATTTTCACCTATGGCGGGCGGGTCTGAAATGTATCCTATAAGATTAATAGCACAAGCAACTGAGCATGGTTTATGACCATCAGATGAGGCCTAATAATTGTTTTAAGAGTTTCATTGTGGAACACATCTTTGCTGACATTTTTTTTTTTAAATTACTGACAAGCTTGAGACGAGATGCAAGCTACATCTGCTTTCTTTTCGAAATGCAGGTCTTAAACAAAAAAAAAGCCAACACAGCAGGTTGCCATGGTGACCAGCAAAGTAGAACTCTCAGGAGACAGCAACATTAAAAGTTTTTGTACATGTTTTAGAACAAACTTCTGGGTGAAATGTGAATTAAAAAAAAATCTGTCTTTGTGCATAAGTGTTGTGGCTCCGCTTTAAGGTCTGTACATCTGAAGAGTTGCTGTGGCAACAGATACTGGTGTGAAGCACTCTGTCTTGCTGCTTGCCAAATGTGACCTATATTTGGACTGTGCTCTGGCATTTGGGCACAGGGTGTACGCCCACCGATGCAAAGAATTTGGTCAGGTTTCTTCAGAATCTAATTCACACTTTGACTATTTAAAAAGACCCTTGCTTTTACAAAGACATTATTACCCAGCTTTCATTGAGAAGTATTACTTATTGCATTGGTGTAAAAATGTGCTTAATCATCCTGACGGGTTTTTCTATAATTATGTACATGTGACAAAATATAAAGCAACCATAATAAATGAATAAACACGGATAGTTCTGAGTCACGACTTGCATAAAAGAACACGGTATGACCTTGTACATTGTTAAGACACACACACCACTTGGATGGTGTTTGACAAGTAGAACTCTTGTCACATTCACCAGTTTAAGGTACTCACATGTGAACGGGCCGCGGCCGGCAAGTGGAACAAATGCTGTCATCTCGACTGACCTCCAGCACCGTGTCAGGAAACCATACGGCTGTTTTGCAGGCTGGGAAGCCCACACAGGACAGGAACTTACTACAAAGGCGGGAAGGAAAACATTAGTGCTCTAAAAAGCATGGATTCACTAGATGACAAAATACAGCATAAATATTCAAGTAGAGCAAAGCATTAAACATTTGTTCTAGTCACATGTTCATCTCACCCGTTTCCCTCCTTCCTCTTCTTCAGCAGCATGTCCCGGCCACAGTGGGGACACTTCCTGACAGGCAGCGGGATCTCCATGTCTTGCTGCTCAATTTCAGGGATCTCCAGAGCAGCACCCAAATATGGCGACAGAGCTTCATCTAACCTGAGGTTAGAGGCATATAGATAGTTTAGCTTACAAGCGACACTTCACACTGACTCTTGTAGACTCCTGACTTCAGTAGTACGAGTCTGAATAATACACAGTACTGACTTCTTTGCCTTCTTGACCGACTCAATGAAGACAGCCTTGTATTTCTGGATGTGATGCTGCAACACGCTCCTTTTGTCCTTCCTTCCCTCTGATACCAGCTTGAGGTCTGCCTCCAATTCAGCCCGCAGGTGTGGTTTCGACATCTCGTAGCCCATAGAGTTGTAACCTAAGCAAAGAAACACCAGGAATCGCTTTAGTTGAAAACCTTCTGAATACTGTCGCATACGAGTGTGAGGTTGTTTATTTACCTTCTACCAGGCCCATGCCAAGCTCACCAGGGAGAAACCTCTGATCAGCTGTCAAGCCCACATACCTACGGCTTTTTATGGTTTCGATGTGGTCCGCATGTGTTGCATCGGTACCTGTTGAACACATTGACAACATTCAGACAGGTGTCATTAAAATACTTCTAGGGTAGATCAAAGCATCTTTTAAAACATTTTTTTAAACAAATTACATTTTCTTCAAGCATCGCTGTACAGTAATCTACTATATCGCGGTTCACCTATCATGGCACATTACAAATTTGTTTTGGTACTGAAATACGTTTGAGTTTAAAAAGTGAATTTGAATATGTTTCAATGGTATTACAGCATGTGGGAGGGTATTTGAAGGACCAATCACGGTTCACCGGTTTTCTGAAGCGGAGCAGTGATTGGTTGTTGCCTGAGTCGTGAGCAACCGTGATGTCATTTTCAGTGGACAGAAAGTAGCAAAATGGCTGCCCGCTGTGATGGATAAAAGCAGGTGAATTTTGCTGCTTAATTCAAATTCCTCAAATGGAATATAAATCAGAATGCCGTGTTTAGACTAGTGGGGGCACAGACAACATATTATTACAAATAATTTTGGAGGCCTGACTTCCCCTTTAAAAGGTATGTTTAAAAAAGTTACAATATTATAATAATAATAATATTTCACTGTGTACTACTGTAAATAATGCAAATATATTTTGCAAATTTTCCCAAATAGTCGATGCAAATTGGAGTACAATTTTAATGTTTTTGAACAAATCTCCCAGTGATAACAGTATTATTGTTAAAGAAAAATGCACTCTACTCTAAGTTATTATGCAAAACAGAGTTTAACGACGTTTCATAGGTTGTAATGGTAAAGAACTGAAAATAGTTATTTGTTGAATTTGCAGCATTTGGAGATCATATTTTCTTAAATCAAAAGCTATGACAGGAGGATTTAAAAACACCGTTGCACACAATCAATTGGACCAGTGCATTTTAAGTTTTATTTTTCTAAATACTGTATTCTTATCACTGGGAAGTTTGTTCAAAACGTTACAATTATACTCTAACAGTTGATGACTTGAAAATAACGCTGACTGTCATTTGCATCAACCACTCTAGAAAAATATCAGTTTATAATAATTTGGAACGCAGTGCATACAGTCTCTCTATATTGCTCTTACTGATTTTAACCTGTCAGTTATCATCTGTATTTGTTAGTGCTTGGGTCTACAGCAACTTTGAAAGCACAGCCTCAAAATGTGTGTTTGTGACATACCAATGCCGTGCTTCTCCATCAGTGATATGAGGTCAGCTTCTGTGAGCAGCTGTGGAGGACTCGTCTGACTGTCCACCATCTCTATAGCAGAGGGCTGGAATTGGGAGCCTTCCTCATACACTGGAATTACCTAGCACAAACAAAGCCGTTTGAATAGATAAGATTCCAAACAATGATCTTTGATGCTCCCACGTATTAAGGAATAAGAGCAGAAGCATCAATAGACGACTTCAGGTGAGTCCGGCGAACCTCGGCAAGTTCCATGGCGGCCATTTTGTTTTGTTGAGAGAAGATTCGCTTCTCGGTTCAAGTTATTGTGATATTGTAATTGATTTTGACAAATAAACATGGAATAAATCATGAATCATCCAACAAATGACAAAAAGTATTAGGGAAATGACTGCAGAGTCATCAATTGTTCAAGTTGCTCTACGATGATTGATAAATCAACGTGAAAATGTGTCCAAATGCATCAGTTTCCTAATCCGGAAAAAAAGAGAGATTGGTACATTTGTGGTTCAATTTCAGATAGTGTTCAGCTGTGATTTTTGTAGTTATTTCCATTAGGTTTCTTTTTTTTGCGATTGGAAGACGTGAATGCATTTGGGCATTGTCTGCTGATTACCATCAACATCAATTCACATTTCAAAGTTTTCATCACGATGAGATCTAGAATGATGTTTGTTTGTACAGTATATCTCTGGAAGTGTTGTAAAGTCACTCGTTAAGGGAATGGGAAAATATCAACTTTATGAATTATGTGCCGGTTCTCTGTCTGCCCCTGAATTTCCTGATGACTACTTGTTTAGTGCGTACAAGGAGTACAAAGAAAACTGCTTGACGCACATCTGTCCAATGCTAAGACAAGTAACTCTATTGAACGAGGCTCACTTCCAGTCCAGCCCAGTGCTATACTGATTCAGTTGTTTTATGATACTCATAATGTAATATCGATATGACAACCCCTGTTCAAAAAATGTCAATATGTTTCTCCAGCTATGTTTCTCCAGCTATACTCCAATAATCATTGTTAGAATGTTCAATGACCGTCTGAGAAAAGGTCAAAAGGGTGCAGAATTCCAAAAAGAAATCCAAAAAGCCACCACGATAAAGCCATATATTGAAGAATATTCGACGTTTCGACTAGCCGGTAATCATTTTCAAGGTGTAATGGTTACAAAAGGCGAACATCACAAGGCAAATTCGTCTTCTGCAACCATTACACCTTGAAAATGACTAATGGCTAATAAACATATTTTTTTATATAAATATATACATAAGCCTGTATGGTGCTGTTCTTACTGTTGTATTTCTAAGTACTGTATATATATATATATCACGGTACACTTTTTGTTCATATTCTCTGTTTCAAAAATGTCAAGGCATAAAATGTGAAAAGTATGTCGTAACTGTCGCAATTTCCATGTGGAATTCGGTTCTGTTTTTACTGTGTTCACAACAGAGTAAGGCGAGCTCTGCTTTAATCAGTGGTTAGCGACGCTCTCTCAACAAATCGAGTTAGCTGATGCGTGGTGGGTGGAGCTGCGGGCGGCACACTTTTTACAGAGGCTGCTTATTGTGATGACCCTTCAGCTCTCATTCCTTATTCTGTGGATGCACCCCCCCCCACACACACACACACACACGCACACTAATCGCTCCTCTTACCTTAGCGCTCCACCTGTCATAAGGATAAACATCTAGGTAATTTCTTGCAATGATCATGAGTCCTGAAGTGGAAAACCTCTCCTGAGCGATGTCTATATCCACAATAGTCTCCTGCCCCAAAGCATCCTGGGATACGCAAGCCAGGAAGTGCCGGACAATTAACTCATACACACGTCCTTCATTTCCCTGAAATAGAAAAACAACAATGGTGTTAACTGTTAAAACAACATCGTTTTATGTAAAGGAAATAAAATGTGCCTACCTGCAGTGTGTTTGTGTATGTGGTTGGGTGTATAGGAGGATGGGCTTGGTCTGAGTTTTTGCCCTGTCGTGGGTTGGGACCCCCAGGCTGATCAAGCACCCGCTGGGCGAATGCCCCCCAATCAGGGCTCCGCATCTGCTCCTCCACCAAGGGGCTGAGTGCAAGGGACGCTGGGAAAATGTTTGTTTCCGTGCGGGGGTAGCTGATAAACCTTCACAGAAACAGAATGTGATCACTCCATTCAATGCATCATCATCAATATATTTAGAGTAAAGGTTTGCCAAGAAAGTACAAGTCCCAATACTGCCAATATAAAAATATATCAGTAAGTGTTCCAAAAAGTACTAACTCACACTCACCCTTGTGTGTAAAGCTTCTCTGCAATTTTCATTGTCTCTTTAGCGCTTATTCGCAGCTTTCGAGAAGCCAATTTTTCCAGTTCCTGATGCGTGCAAAGAGAAAGAACGTGATCGGGCTTGTGCAACCGACAGAGAAAAAGGCAAGTGTGTGGATGCTTGACTTTACCACAGTGTCCAATGGCAGAGGTCTCCATTTGCTCTTGGGCTTACTGGTTACTGAGGTAACTGTTGCTATGGGATCCTAAGAACAAATTGAAAACATATTATGGCGTATAACATTTACAAGTGTTCTTACTTGACTTGTGTGTTTGGAGTATGGAGTAGTGTAGTACTGCATGGCATCATCATCCTTATCATCAAAACCTTAGCCAAATCTCCCAGTATAATATAGAGCAAGTCTACACCACTGCAACCAATTCACACTCAATATATCGCAAAAACAATATTACTTAAGTGTATAAATCAAAATTAAACATCATTATCACATCAAAAGAGAGAATCTTGGCTATAGTTCTTGTATTGGGCTTCCTTAGATGGTGCATGTGTACCTAATGTTGTGGCCAACGTGTTGATCTTCTAACCATCCATCCGTCCATTTTCTTGACCGCTTTTCCTCACAAGGGTCGCCTATCCCAGCTGGCTTCGGGCAGTAGGCGGGGTACACCCTGAACTGGTTGCCAGCCAATCGCAGGGCACACAGAGACAAACAACCATACTCACAATCACACCTATGGACAATTTGGAGTGTTCAATTAACCTGCCATGCATGTCTTTGGAATGTGGGAGGAAACCGGAGTACCCGGTGAAAACCCAGGCAAGCACGGGGACAACATGCAAACTCCACCCAGGAAGGCCGAAGCCCGGACTCGATCTCACATCCTCTGCACTGGGAGGCGGACGTGCTAACCAGTCATCCACCGTGCTGCCAGCTTCTAACCAGTTTCTTTCAAATGTACAGTGGTGTTTTTATGATGCAGTAAGTTGGGAGGGTGCACATAGAGTAAGCACTTTTAACGGCACACAAGAGTGGGCGGCAACCATGGCGCCTTGGTGGTTAGATACAGCCCTGCAATAATCACTATATCGGACATAAACCAATCGTGTACTATATTAAATAAACAAGAGATATTCATTTTCTATAGTTGGCTGACTCTATGAACTTCGTCATGCACAGTAAAAACATCATTATCATTTGTAATAGTTTCAAAGCGTTTGGTAGCTTTCTGACCGCCTGTGGAGAGTATTGGCTCAGATAAATATCCAGGGGTCAAGAGTAGTGTCGGGTGAGTTGGTGGTGATAGGTGTGATTACTTTAGCTCTATGATTTGCATTTTTACTCAGGCAGTAGGGGGGCCAGCCTCAAGTGTTGGCATGTGTAAGAAAAAGAAACACTTGGGCCAGCAGTTTGCGTTTCAACTCACCACAGCATGAAGAGCCTGCAGTGCCCAGGCAGCTGCCGCTCACACCTTTTGTGAGGACTTTTTCATGGTGCCATTTGTTGTGAACATTTTGAAATTGAAATATTTATTTAGAATATTTCAACATTATTTCAATACATGAATAAGTAGACAATAATCAACAAAAGAAAATTTAAATCTAAAGAAAACAGGCAATAGAAAAGAAAACAACAATGAATATTCGAAAAGGAGTGAGAAGAAATAATACTTATTTATTCCCACCCCTTCTCCTTAAGCAAATAACATAACTTCCGTCATTCTCTTACGTACACACGATATATGAATTGATACATGTAAACATACACCCATAGCCTAATACATTCGTTTAACACCACATGTACAGTCCCACTTATAAATCTAATTACTTCAGTCTATTTACACAATATAAACGTTCAAAAAAAAGAAAAAGTAGTAACCAAAAAATAAATAATACAATTATCCTAACACACCTAGTAAGTGACCACTCCTCCCTCATCCTCATATTGTTTAAAAATCCCATGTTTATACAGTATTTTAAACTGTCTCATATTTGTACACTGTTTCAACTCCCCACTAAATCCCTTCAGTAGCCTCACCCTGCATACTGAGACAAAAACTCTTTCTTGTTGTACAAAACCTAGGTTCTTTAAAATCACAATGTCTCCGTAGATTGTAACACTCATTAAGGTTCTTATATTCTGTGGTAGTAAATTATATCTTGCTTTAAACATTGTTTGTGCTGTTTGATACTGTACAATGTCAGGAAACTTAAGTAATTGTGACTTTAGAAATAATGAGTTTGCGGGATCGTGATAACCAGCTTTGTGAATAATCCGTAACGCTCTTTTCTGTAGAATATTTATTGAATGTAGTGAGGTTTTGTAGTTATTGCCCCAAACTTCAGCACAGTACTGCAAATAAGGAGAGACTAGCGAACAGTGTAGTGTGTGGAGTGATTTGCTATCTAATAGCCTCTTTGCTATTTATTGCTAATTATTGCAATGTTTCTTTAAATTGTACTCTTTATATGTTTGGTATGTGGTAACCAGCTAATTTTATCATCAATAATTACCCCCAAAACTTGATTTCATGAACTCTCTCAATTTCTACCCATTCTACTTTAATCTTCACCTGTGTATTCATTCTACAATTTCCAAAAAACATTATTTTTGTATTCCCTAAATGTAATGATAATTTATTGCTGTGAAACCATGTTTTTAATTTGTTCATTTCTTCTATTTCCTCCTGTAATTGTAATGTTATCCCCTGAGTGAAAAATATTGGTGTCATCAGCAAATAACACAGAATGCTGTATCTTGGAAACCATATACATATCGTTTATATTCAAAATAAAAAGAGTTTAGGGCCTAATACTGACCCCTGGGGGACACCACAAACAATATCCAAACATGATGAGGAATAATCACCCAACTTAACAAACTGCTGTCTCCCACTTAAATGACTTTTTACCCATTCAAACAGTCCTAGTTTATTAATTAATGTTATGGTTGATTGTATTAAATGCCTTCTTCAAGTCTATGGAAACCCCTGCAGCATATTTCTTGTGATCTATAGCATTTGTGATGTGTTCTATTTCTTCAATTATTGCCAGTGTTGTTGATCTATTAGACAACACTGGCAATAATTGAAGCAATAGAACTCATCACAAATGCTAAAGATCACAAGATTTGACTTTTCGTTGTGAAGCAGACGATTAAATAAAAGAACTGCCTGCTGACAACGTCTTGTGTGTTTGTGCTGGCGGAACGTGAGGTAGCGCGATGGCTACATGGGGATTTCTTTTTTTTAATGAAAACAAGTGCAGTATGGTGTTTCATCTTTGATGATTACTGTATGTTCTACTCAGCTCTGAGTAATTTGGCAAACAGTGTGTGTACAGTAAGTGTTCTCGCAGTCATGGGTTCCATTTAGCAAAGCTGAACAGTCACACTGAGTTGGAATCAACAAACCAGAGTTGGATAGGCAATACCAAGACAGGCCATTGTAATAACACGTGAATACTCTAATGAAATAATGACACACATTTATTTTAAACAAAGAGTTATCTAAAAACAAGACACACACATTAGTTATTTGCAAAATGTTAATAAATTTGTATATGTTGTTTGTTTACATACATTTTACATTTTAAAATGTTTCATTATACATGCGCTTTTTCAGAATGTGGCAATATGAAAAGGACAACGATGTGAGATAACAAATTTGATCTCTTTAACAACAAGATAACAAAAATGCCATGGTGTTATACAAGCATTACCTTTACATTCCATATTGAATTCAGAATAATTAATGTACGTCAAATTACCTGACCTGATTTTAGACCTGCATGCATCAGTCATTATAGTGAAATTATACCCTTGTCGCTCATCAGTTTCAAACATTAATTTTGTACTAGGCCTGTGCGATTAATTGAAATTATAAATTACAATTTCAATTATTACACTCCACAATTACAAAATCGGCATAATTGTAAACAAAAATAAAAAATTATTAATACTAATTTTGAGCTGGTTAAATTTATATATTTGCATCTTTTTTCATTTTAAAATTACAAATTTAATAAATTTTGTTTGGTCCAAAAGGAACTTGCATACAGTAATTTCTGGACTATAAGCCGCTACTTTTTTTCACTTGCATTAAACACTGCGGCTAATACAAAGGTGCGGCTTAGCCATCAGATCACAAGGGGGCGCACTATAAAGGAAGCGCAAGAGCGTCTGGCGGAGCAAAACAAACCAAGTGAGCCCGAATCCAGTAGGAGAGAGAACGAGAGTGAGACAATTTGCGCCCTAATTAGGGAAACGAAAGTAACGGGAACCCGTTGCGGTAACATTAAAACACCTACGGCTTACAGTCGGTTGCAGCTTATATGTGAAACAAACTCAAGTATTCCCCAAATTTAGCTTGTGCGGCTTATAGTCAGGTGCGCCTTATAGTCCAGAAATTACTGTAACTATAGTGTTTCAAAAAATGTATTTGTCTAAATATGTTTTACATGTTTAAACTGATTGTCCCAATCCTGATTGCAATTATTACCAAATTAGTCGTGATTAATATTTTCTTCATAATCGAGCAGCCCTAATTTGTACTGTACCTCCATGCAGATCTGGTAGAGCACAAGGCAAGCTGTGTGGTTGAAGAGACGGTATCTTTTCCATCCAAACTCTACAGTGTCCTCCTCCACTTCATGAAGGACTGCAACAGAGAAGCAGAAAAGCATAGATTTTAATTTAATTTCAATTATCCAGAATTAAAACACCAAATCTATATCGGAAGTGCGTGTGCATGCACCCTTGATCTTGTAGAAAGTCTCAGGAATGAAAGCCTGGATGGCTTTGAAACGCTCCACCACGAAACCCAGAGTGGGAAACTGGCAGCTGCCGTAAGAGATGAGCTGATCGGCCAGAGACTGCGGGAAGATCTTCTGTAGGCGAAGAGTTTGGAACCTTGTGAAGGATGCACCTGTATGTGTTCAAAGAGAATTGCATTGAAGTCTAAAGGGTACTGACATATCATCTGAGGCATTACAGAATCTTGAAAGGATCTTTGTCTGGTATCCTTCAGTGTTGATAGTGTATGCGCCTCCTCACCTATCCGCAGGTCGAGCTCTTGGCGGACATCAACGGCATCACTGATGTTAATGTCTGGCTCTGATAGAGTCTCACAAGCCCTCCGAATGGAGTTGGGGGTGATTTCCGAAAACTTTGCCCGAAGTACTTGCAAATTAGGCTTCACTAAAAAAGTATTTGTATCAACATATCAACGATATGCACATATTGACAACATCACCCGAAGATGATGTTTGACGGTGTTTAATGCCACTGAAAGGAGAGGTCTAACAACCAAACATTGCTTGGTCACTTTTTGCATTGTTAAGCTTTCATTTAACCTTACCTGCTTTACAGACATTGATTATTTCAAAGCCAATGTTCTCTCCCTCTCTGTCACAGTCAGTCCAGATAATTAAGGCCTGGCATTGTCTCACCTCTTTTTCCAATGTACGCTGCATGAGAAGGAGAGGAAGGAGAGACTCAGTTTATAACAACTATTATTTACACACAATATCACCATCACACAGAAGATAGAAACAGAAAGAACATGGAGTATAATTTGCTTCAAAACTAAATATTATTTTGCTCTTTCGTAATCTCTCAGAAAGGTAAGGAGACATACCTTGACTTGTATCATGCCATCTGGACAATACTTCTCTACCTCAGCATCGAACAAAAGCACAGGATTGCAACTGTGCCTTGGGAAAGAAAATGTAAACGTGAAATTAACAATTGCATCCATGTAAAGCCTCACACAGTACAAACGAATCCCAACAGGGTCTAACAGGCAAGTGGGGAACATGTCCTTTCAAAACTTACCATTTCTGATAAGGGGCTTTAAATTCAAGAGCCAGTAAATGGCCTGAGACTGATGTCATTGCTACCGTCACATTCTACATATGAACATAAGGAAACAAGCGATTAGAGGAAGTATGCAAACAAAAGGAACAGACGTATGTATTTCACTGTGCAGGGTTTTACATTAAACCTATTTGGGTGATGGTCCGATGAGCTATGTTGTGGTGGCACTGGCCCTGTATATTCACGATACAGTATAATACTTTAAGTTTCATTAATTCATATTTAGCATATTTATACTGTATTAAGCCATTAACAAACATTACCTCTGTGTAGTTACTCTTTTTGCATGTTGTTGTTTTTTTTTTGCAGTATAAATTCTTCGTCTTCTTTTTCCTTTCGGCTTTTCCCTTCAGCCACAGCGAACCAGTTGCCTCCATCTAATGGAAACTGAATATTTTACATTTGACAATCCTATTGTTTGCATTCAAGTGCCTAAATGGACTTGCACCAACATACCTGTCTGACCTGTTGGAAACCTATGTTCCTCCAAGGTCTCATCTAAGGTATTCTGACAAGCTTCTCCTAGCTGTTCCTAAATCCAAGATGAAGCACAGGGGAGACCGGGCTTTCAGCTTGCAGTGGTAGCCCCAAAGCTGTGGAACGAGCTACCTCTGCCTATTAGGTAAGCCCCCATTCTGTAGGTTTTTAAATCAGGTCTTAAGACTCATTTTTACTCTTAGGCTTTTAAAACTCAGAAGTGACTGCCACATGTCTCTTAATATGCTTCGTTTTTAATATAATAATATTTTAATATAATAATGTTCCATGTTTTTTTTTGGACAGCACTTTAGTGTCAACCTCTATTGTCTTAAAGATGCTATTTAAATAAAGTGGTACGGTATGGTATTTTCTATACTTTATATCTTGTTCAAGCCATTCCTTATGGAAAGATTTAAGACGACTCACAAAAAAATGTGCAGTGGGGTAAAAGGATCAATGACGGTTGATCAATTTAAAAGGATGAAACTCAAAATATAAAATAAAAAGCAAGTACATATTGATTTTTGTTTTGTATTTCATCTCATTATTTAGTAAATTTGTTGTGGCCCTGTCCGGCCAGTGTCAGTGAACTTCAGAGTTCGGAATGGCCCTAAACAGTCACGTAGTGGGCCTTAGTCCCTGTTAATGTAGAACCCTGCTGTGTTTACATACCTGGCCAAAGAGATGATATTCATACTCATAGATCTTATTAAACCTGGACAGTCCCTCCTTCTAAAAGAAACAAAAAAAATTAATATCGAAGGGCATTAGTGATTAGGCATTATTATCCAAGTATTAATAAGTATAAATAAATATATCCTCAAACAAGAGTGAGGGTGCATTGTCGGTCATAATAAAGTAAAATAAAACACAATAATAAAGAGTAGACATTGCAGTATATTTAACAGATTGGTGTAGATGGGTTACAGCCATTACAGTATACAGTTTACAGTTCTGTATGAACTACAACCAAATGACATTATCTATATTTTTAGCATCCTTATTTTACGCATGACAACCATTCAAGGATTTTTTTTTTACCACCACTTATGCCTAGGAGGAAAGGGGTCCTTTGCTCAAGCCAGGGCACAATGACAGAAGCCAGCAAGCATTCGAGCATCTCTCCAACAACTAGTAGTAATGTTTACATTTTCGTCCGACTCAAACCCATAATCCTCTAGCTCTGAAGCACTAGTTGATAGATGAGCTACTATCACTATGGGAATAGTAATTTATTTGGCATACTAACCCGCATGGACCTGCCATTGGACATGATTTCGGAGATGCCTTTGGCTGCATCATTCTTCTCGGCTACGCAGAGGACCCGCTTGATCTGACCCCTCCGCATCATGTCTAATGTTGCTAGTGAGTCTCGCTCCGCAGAACGACACCTCAGCTGGATACGTGGCCTCTGTTGGCCCAGTCGAAGCAGATGTTTTGCGAGGAGGGTCACTACTTGCATGCCTGGCTGCTACTCGCATAAAGCAGCCTCTTCACCGCTGTCCTTCCACTGTGTTAGCATGTTACCTAAAATGCTAGGTAGAGCGAGTACAAGCTTTAAACAGTTTGGAAAACGAAACCTGGCACCACGTCAAACTTCAACACTACTGTACCAGTTAAATAAATGTTACCGTAATCCAAATACATATCCCAAACTAACACTTTTTTTCGTGGAGTTCTTTACTGTTAACAAAAAAAGTTCACGTTGTTTACAAACTACGCGCCCACCCGGCGCCTGTCAAATTTTACCGTATTCTGTCCTGGTGTCGTAAAGTCATAGATTGGCGTAAACAAGTTGACCGAAAATATAAACGCAAGTTTCCCTTGGAGAAACACACTGACGTCTATCTGGGGAAAACGATTATATATGTACATTATAATGTCTTCAATAATATTGGTGTAAAAAAGGTAATATGGTCACAAAACGGGTTTTGTGTATTTATTCCAACTGTAACGTTGCTCTATGTTACCCGAATGCCTACCGAAGCTGTCATCATTCGATGATGTTAGATATTAAATTGAGGGAAAACAATTAAATGTCGTAAAATTTAGCTCCACCGCGACTTCTGCTTGTGTGGAATTCTTGCATCGGATTGGTGGATGAGTCACCTGACTCGACTCCAAGCAGCTGGGTAAATATGGCGTCACTCTCACGGTACAATGATGATGTCGCTCCTGCCTGCTAGCGGTGTGGTTGCTGGGCGCATCTGTGGATCAAACACGTCAACGTGATGGAAAAGAATACATGAAGAAAAGACGGAGAGAGTCACGTGATTTCGTTGCGTCGATGCTTGACATTGCATGGATGATCCGATGCTAGCCGGATGCAGAGATTGGCGATAGATAGGTATATAATTGCTTTTGTTAGTAGGACGCTGAACTGCGTGCGCGTCAAGCTTCATGTGCTGTGGACTGAAACCCCGATACCAAAATTGAACACTGGGACACAATTTCCACGCAATATTGTGTATTTTTTGGCCGACCCGAATGCCAGTGTGTGGACGATGAGACCACAGTGATTAATGTGACTTTACATTGTTTATCTGCCTTTCAGCCGCGCTCCCTGCCTGCTTGTTCATAATTCATAGATGCGCTGCACAGTGTGGTGTCTCTCATGCCTTGCTCAACAGTATCACTATGATAGGTTCACCTGACGTGGTGGCTTTCACAAAAGAGGATGATGATGGTCAGACCACTCCTGACCCATGGGCTATTCCAGAGGAGTTCTCCATTCCCCTCCACCCTCCGGCTGACTCCAACCCTTGGGCCAAAACCTCCTACGCTAAGTTCACAAAAGACTTCATCCTCATTTCGGAGTTCTCTGAGCAGGTGGGCCCTCAGCCACTCCTCACCATTCCCGATGACCCCAAAGTCTGTGGCACTTTTGATCTCAACTACTTCTCTCTGCGCATCATGTCAGTGGACTACCAGGCCTCCTTCGTGGGGCATCCGCCTGGCAGCGGATACCCTCGGCTCAGTTTTGTGGAGGACTCAAGGGTCGTACTGGGTGACTCTAAAGAGGGCGCTTTTGCCTATGTCCATCACCTTACACTGTATGACTTGGAGGCGAGGGGCTTTGTGCGGCCCTTCTGCATGGCGTACGTTTCAGCAGATGAGAGGAAGATCATGTTGCAGTTTCAGGAGCTGTCTGTCCGCTTCTCAAAGGCCTCAGAGTGCTTGAAAGCTGGTAACCGCAGAGCCTTTGCCAAAGAACTCCAGAGGAAGCTTCGAGACCTAGAGTAAGTGCCTTCTTGAGCCAGTAGAGACTGGGTCCCCCTTTCATAGCTAGTAATGATACATACACACACATTATAATAATAGATCACATTATGTACCATAATTTCACCAGAATTTATTTTAAAAATGTAATTTAAAAAACTAGAGAATGTTTTTTCTGAAGAATGCTGAAGAGGTGATACTGAACTGAAATGCACCCATTCATGTGCAATTAATTTAAATGGGGAAACATGTTCAACGTGACACTGGAAAAACAGCTTAATTTAAATCCGTGTTTCCCAAAGTGTACTGAGCCAATGCGCACATTTTTCATTAGAAACCCCCCATCACTCTACCAAACCAAAATGTCACGCGTGTGTATATACAGATGTTAATTGTGTATCTTCTGCCATCTTAAAGAAGAGTGTTGAATTCTGATTTAGTTAAACAAAGATTCTGACTATTATTTGTCGTAAATGAACAACTTTGGGACAAATTAAGTGAAATTAGATTACGTACTCACTGATTTAAATGACAAATGTATAGTTTTTAAAATTGATCCAATATCCATCAATTTGGGAATTTCCGTCCGTCCGTCTTCTTCCGCTTATCCGGGGTCGGGTCGCGGGGGCAGCAGCTTTAGCAGGGAAGCCCAGACTTCCCTCTCCCCAGCCACTTCAGCCAGCTCATCCGACGGGACCCCAAGGCGTTCCCAGGACAGCCGAGAGACATAGTCTCTCCAGCGTGTCCTGGGTCGTCCCCGGGGCCTCCTGCCGGTAGGACATGCCCGGAACACCTCCCCAGGGAGGCGTCCAGGAGGCATCCGAACCAGATGCCCGAGCCACCTCAACTGGTTCCTCTCAACGTGGAGGAATTTGGGAATTTGTAATGGGAAATGTGGAGTGCTGGGAGATGGTTAGCTCACTGTGTTGAGCACCCGCACTACATGTAGAGGCTTGTCCTTGGGCTACCCCGGTTCAATTCTCGGGCTTTGCGGTCCTTTTCTAAAGGTCATTCCTGATCTCTTCCCCATTTGATGTCAATTCTTCAGCTGTCCTATTGATTAAAGGCTAAAAGCCCCAACAATATACTTTGAAAATGTGGAATGCTAAAATATGAGGAATTTTTGGGAATGTGACAAATACATCCTATAATGTCCTAAATGAGCCAAATAGTTTGAAGCTGGAATGGTTCTAATCATTGGAGAAATGTTGAGTGAGGTGGTAAATATGTAAAACTTTTGCATTTGTAATGTTGTCATGGAAAATTGTGTAGATTTGGGGTTTGTGGAAAAAGGGTTCCCAGCGTGTTCAGAATTTTGTGAATATTTTAATTAAAGTTTGAGCCGTTTCAATCGGCTAAGAAATGTGGAAGGTCTTGCATTTTGAAAAACAGCTGGAAACGACAACAACAATAATAAGTATAAATAATTTCGGTGCAGAATTATGTGTGAATACTAAAGAACTAGAAATGAATGTCTTCGACGACATTGTATATTATTAGGCCTCCCCTTATATACTCCATTTTCAAAGCCATTTGCTCTCATTAAGGCCACAGGTGAGCTAGAGCCAATTACAAGGCACACATACTAGACAAAGAACCATTCAAATTTACACGTATGGACACAATATAGTCTGCAATAAAGCCAACAGGCATGTTTTTGGAACGTGAGCGCAGGCTGGACTACTTGGAGAAAACCTAGCAAGCAAAGGGTGAACTTAAACTCCAAAGTGCAAACTCCACAATGGAAGCTGGAGGATCTGAGTTTTCAGCCTCAACCCTCAGAATAGAGTGGCAGACATGCTAACTACTAGTCCCATTATCCAGTAACAATACTAAAACAGTTTTCCCTTTTAAGCTGGGTTTCAAAATTTGACTGTGGTGACTCTAGTTAACTTATTTACAGAAAACAGCTCTGTCACATTTTGACCATGTTACGCTTATCACACAAGCATGCCACAAACTCTTTGCCTGAAAATGTTTCTCTGTTGGATGTTTCGGAGTGAACTCGCTCCCTCATGTTTACAATTGAATTTGTAAAGACAGTAGTTATTGAACAAAACCTAAGCATTGTTTGACAACCATGTTTCCCCCCTCTCTTAGGTACACTCACTGTGTTCTGCAGAGGGAGGAGGGCCTTCAGAAAGAGGCAGGGCCTCAGTCCATGTACACTGCTCATGCTGTGGAAAAGGCCAATGAGCTAGCCAACGTGGAAAAGAGCATATACGAACATCGAGACCTTCTGAGACAGATCAGCTCATACCCTCATCGTCCCCGTCGGGACCCTCAGGCTGTTGCATGTCAGAAATGTATGAATGAGTGTGAAGAGCTCTTTGGCAAGTTTGCCAAGCTAGCTAACCCCTTGAATTGCACTGATGCAGGGGAGAAGGTAGGAGACAATGTTCAGGGACGTAATGGTCATGGAGGGGAAGTGGACATTGGCGAGGAAGAATATGAGCGTGTTAAACGCAGGCCATCCTATACGCCACAGCTGATCAAAGCCAAGTCTGCAAAGTGCTTCGACAAGCGCCTCAAGACCCTCCAAGAGCTGTGCGATAACACCTTCTATGAAGCCACTGTGGAGCTACTGAAGGAGACGGAAAGGAGTTTCCGAGGTGACCTGTGCTACCTGCACACGCGTCGCTTGGACCGAGCCCTGCGGAGAAAGCAAGGAATTATTAACTTTCTGTTTGAGGAGGAACTCTGTGAAGATGACTATGATGATCTGGATGAAAGGGCAACATTAAGACCATTTTGTGCTGTGAACCATGCTGTAGATTCCAGACTCATAAATCCAGTACCTGTCTTACTTGGACCAGAAGCTCCAAAGCATTTTGACGCTGCCTCAGAGACTAGCCGTACTCGAGATCTTAGCCTTGAAGACAACAATCTCAAGCCTTCCTGTTTTGACCAGGAATTGGATACCCAGAAGTGCTCAGAGAAACCTAATGGGAACTGTAGCAACCAAGCAAGTCCGAAGCCAAAAGTTTTGGATGCTGAGTCAGACTCGAATCCAGACTGTGACCATAAAGCTGATCTAGATGGTGAGAGCAACGGTGAATGGGTGGAGGCCACTACTGATGAAGATGGGGGACCCAAAGCTTTGTTAGAAGAAACCACAAGGAACGAAGAATGCGAGAAGGACTCTAAGTTAGTTACGATGGATGCCGCATGCTGTATGGCTCATGAAGGTTTTCTCGATAATCCGCCTGACGGGGTGCCTCATCTCGCTGTTCACCTGCAGAATGCTCAAATCCTGGTGGTTAACCAGGAGCCCCAGGCCCTACTTCCACTCCAGGATGACTATGTTGTGGGATCCCCATGCTTAGAGAACCACACAGTTGGCCTCCTGGGAGATGCAGTGTCCCGTACCTCAGCCGACGGGTCGGATTGTACCATGAGTACATCTACTGGTTCTGATTGGGCTGTCTCCCCTCTCGGCAATGGGGGGATGCTGACCCTGCGACAGAAGAAGAAGGCTGGACAAGGGGCCTTGAGGTTCGTTCGACAGTACCCCTTTGCTATGCAGGCTCTATGGTGTTTGCTTAGCGGCAGGACGCTGGTGGTGCTTGGGGCTGATGAGGCAAGGGTCCGTCGGCTGGTTTCTGCCCTAGCCATATTTGTACCTGCTCCAGGAAAATGTGGAGAGCAAGTCCAGGCTTGGCTGTGCTGCCCTTTCACCCTTACTGACCTGCACAGGTGGAAACTTATTGGATTGCAAAGGTATTGTTCATCTTCCGTGTACATTTTGGATATGGTTTGGTCTGTATCATGTCAGGAAATAAGCAATAATGTTGATCATTGTTTTCCAAAGTAAAAGCAAATGTTTTATTTTGATTCAATAGACTATATGCAACGGGGGAGGCGGGACTTCCAACTTCCGGGTTTTCACCCATCAACTTTGTTTCCGGTTTGCGACGTGTGGGCCGCGTCCCAGTACTTGCGCTTCCGCCTTTTTGTGCCCCTCGGTTGCGCGTTCCCGTCAACGGGTGCGAGGCTGCGAGTGTGTAGTGTCCGTCTCAGTGTCCGAAGCATTTCAGATAGCCAAGACGCCCTCCCGCCGATGAGCGGAGCGTGCGGTTGGGGGGCGCAGGGGTCAGGGTGCAAGTGTTGGAACGCAGCCAGCAGTGACCGGAAACGGCGCTGATGTGTAAAACCCAGAAGTCGGAAATCCATGGCATCTACACCATACAAAGATGGGCAGTGAAAATGCATCATGAAGGGGAAAAAAAAGACATACAAGTCACTCCAGAGTATGAAAGTCACATTTTTGGGGGAAATTTATTTTACAAAAACATTAGAGCTCAGACTCGCACCCAAAATCTCCTGTTCCTTTAAGCCTGTGTCTCACTAAGCGGCAAAGATTTGTGAGTGTTTTCGAACGTAGTGAATGTTGTTTTTTCATCAACGTTTATTCAAGGTCGACATTCGCCAGACATTCGCCAACAGTTTTAATGGTTGCAAACTGTTTTTCTTGTCAAGAAATTTGGAACTTGTTCAAGACTTCATTTTTCTTGTCAGCAAGAAATTTTGAGCATGTCGTTTTTGATGAGCTTTAAACAGTGCACAAGTACACACCTTCAACATACATCTGGCTTATTGAGTGCAACCCAAGAGGTGACTAAGATATGTAAATATATATATTTTTTAAACTCTCTTTACTTGGCGCAATATAACCCTGAAGTCATTTTAGCCAATCAAAAGCCATTCATGTAAAAGTTTCAATTAACTACAGATGTGAATTGAGGAAATTAGTATGTTATTCTTGAATAACACATTTTAAAACTAGTTACATTAAAACATTTTCATTACAATAATATGTTCTATGCGGCACTACTAGTGTACACTTTGTGTTCTGATTAATATTGCTTTTGTAAAATAGCAATTAAGTGACAAAATCCACTCGATTTTATTCATCTCACGTGGCGGCCATTTTGCAACTTGCTTTCGACTGAAAATGACATCACAGTTGCTCAGAGCTCAGGTAATAATCAATCATAGCTCAGCTTGCGAACGTCACATGACCACAACTTAGAAAACAGGTGCGCTGTGATTGGTCGTTACCTAATGTTGCATTTGATGATTGTTGAAAGTTGGATATATCCGAATTGTTTTTCCCTGAAAGCGTTAGAGGCTAAAGTAAACAACCAAAATGGCGGATAGTAATGAATTTTTGGGGGTTTTTTTTGGTCCTCAAAACTCATTTTGACCTCCAGCAAACTTGCCTTTTCGCAATTTTGCTTCATTTATTGTTTTTATCTTATTTCATAAGCATTTCAAACAATTCAGTAGTTCACCGTATAATTTTATACAGGGAGTTAGCGGAATTCTGTCACGTACGTTGTGTTACGTGAAGGTATGTCGAATATTTATGAATGAAGAAAGCTAACTAGTTTTATACTTGAGTAAATTTTGTTTTACCATTCACGGTCTGTGTTTCCATAGGGGTCACCATTGTAGAGTGAGTCACATTGTAGTCCGTGGTGACGTCGGGGTACTTTTTTTTTTTTTTTCGACTTTGCAAGTGGGATTTTTTAGTTCAAGGGGGAGTTCGGTACACACTTCCTGGTTTGAAGTCGGAAAAGTCCGACTTCCGCCCATCCTCGAATACAGCATAAGCCCTGAGCAACTGTGATGTTATTTTCAGTCGACAGCACATGTCAAAATGGCCACCGACTGAGATGGATAAAAATGGATGGATTTTGCTGCTTAATTCATATTTCACAAACAGAATATTGATCAGAATGCAGTGTTTAGATTAGTGGGGATGCATAGAACATACTGTTGTGAAGAATTTTTGGGGGGTTGATTCCCCCTCTAAAGCTTAAAACGAAAGGCAAAAATGTATGCTTATGGGTCATTGAAAATGACACATTTTTGGAATACTGACTTTCTTGCAACCTGCAATGCTGTTTGCGGGCTATATTTGGGAATAATTATTTTCCTGTCTCACAGAGTGGCGTCCCCTGTGGGTTCCAGCATGCTGTACTCACTGTCCCGTTACAGCCGCTACATCTCCATCCTGGATGCCGACCAGAAGACCTTGCGCTGTCCACCTTATCGTGGCGAACTGCTGACCAACATGGCTGACCACCGAACTTACGTCCGCCGTGGCTCCACCTACTTCCTTCACATCCAGAGCAGACTGTGTCATCTGGCGGCCAAGGCCTTTCTGTTCACCTTCACCCACCACCTCCACCTGCCAGTCAACACTACAGAGGGGCCGGATGGCGTGGAGGCCCGACGTCGCTGCTTCCTACAGGAGCAGCTGGGGCTGGGAGAGGACGACAGGCAAATAGTTCTCTACCTCAGCCACCTGATCACTCAGCACTACCTGCACGCCGCTGACGACCGCAAAGCAGCAGCGCCTTTTTTTAATTTTAACTACACCACCAGCGTTTTATACAAAATCTGATCTTTTACAGGGAGACTCCACCCTTTTGTTTTTAATGGACTAAAGATCATACAGATCTTGAGACTGCGTGTTTTAATTTGACACCAAACTGCACTGGTTTTATTGTATTATCTTTGCGTATCTGCCTTGCTGTTTTTTCTCTGGTCCCGTGTAGGAATCAAGGAAATAGAGTAGTAGTGAATGTCAGTGAGTGGTTCAGTTGTGAAAGCACGTTAACTCAAACATGCACACATACTGTAATCCCAACACAGCAGAGAAATGGTCAATATTTGCCGATTACTGGCGTTACATTGCGGAAACAGTATTTTATATGTTGTTCTTTTTTATTATTGTAAATGAATTGGACACTGCTATATAGGTACAGAGTTTTGGGGAGGTTTGAGACAAACTTGCATTATGCTGATATTCTGTCCATGAAACTTCATTAACACATGCAAATTTGTTCTGCCTTTGTCAACTAAAGCTGTCTCACTGATGAGTTTTCAACCACACTCTCACTTCATTAGGATCCTGTAGTGGACGAGTTCTTTAACCCACATTCCTGTAGTAACAATGTATTATCCTTGTTTTTCCAAGTGGACTTTTAACAGATTTCACTGTCAAATTGAGTAACTTCCCCAGAGGCTGTTTGAAGCCCTGTTCAATTTGATCCCGTTGTCTACATGTGATTGTGCATGTCCTGAGAAAGAAGTGATTACAAAAATATTTTCCCTTCAGGGGAACACAACAGCAATGAAAAACCTGCTGATGTGATCCGATGATGTGCATTTTTGTGGCATTTGACTCTTGTCAGGAAAACTTTCAAGCTATTTAACCTAATGTATTGAATTCAATTTCACTGTTGTCTTAAAGGTGTGAGTGTTGTGGTGTCAGCATGAGACCGTCTTGTGCCACAGTGAAATATTATATTGGTAATGTTTCTGCTTTATCATGTGTGAAAGAGTTATTATGGACAGGAAGCTTGAGTTTGGTTTGGGGTGAGGAAGGATTAAGTGTTCTTATAAAACCTGATTTACTGTTGCCTGATCGGTGGTATTGGACGTAATCACAATACTCAGCATCATTTTTAATTATCCAATTCCACAAATGAATCTTGGAAATCTGAAATCGGCCATTGAAACCAATCTACAGAAGATTCTTCTCTAATACACTTTTTTTCCCCTTGCTAATTATGTGGTGTTGCTGTTATTCTGAATCCTGTATGTAACTGTAGATGTGACTGCATGTGGTTAAAGGTCATGGTGGGACTGCTGTTCCTTCTGTTAACAATGGGGAAATTAGCTTAAAGGCATTTTTTTGCGTTGCTTCACTGAACTGCCTCAAAAGACTAACTAGAGAATTTAAAGCAACATTACATTTCACCTGACACTTTGTACGCCCCATTTGCAGCATGTTACCCATACATGTCAAATGTTAATATTAGCAATTTACCCTGTAATGCAAAAAAGGTGAATGTAATCTGACCAAGCCATACCACAGTGATCTTAACATGTAAACACTCAGTGTCCTTAAGTTACATTTGCATGTCTGTGCACATTTTGTATCACATCGTGAAGGGGGCAGTGTTATCTACAGCTTGGTTTGTTTTAAATATCTCATATTGATCTACATGCTTTTAAGTCATTTTTACCCCCATTAAATTATTTAAATCCATTAACATTTTTGCACTTAACGTTTGGTTCACACAGTTGTTAAATGAGTGATCTTACCCTGATGCTCACTGTGATATTGAACTAATGCAACCAACAGATCATTAAACATGAAGTACTCCGAGAGGCTCGTGTTTGTGTGACTTGCTTCCGTGATGACGTATGTGTGAGCTTTTGAGGCAGCATGAATAATAAATCATCATTGGAGAAAATATCTTATTTTTCTACAGGAGCTGCAGGAAATGGGGAAGACTGTTCTAAGCTGCTCTTGGTTGCTTCATTAAGTGGCAGGCTACAAAAGAAAGTGGATCAATTAACAGGTGTGGAACAGGAAGTCAATCAGAATTGTTTTATTCAAATTATTACAACAAAATAAGTTTTAAAAGCAAAATCACTTCACACCCAGCCCTCTTTGAAATAAAACATGTCACACCGGAAACAATAGATTTAAAGACAACTTCCTCCTCAGAGGTACAGAAGATAAAGGTTTTAGACCCTCTCAGTGTACTTTGAGACCTATAATGATTGCTAGGAATGATGCTGACAATAATAAGGAATAGTTTCTGAAGCAGGTGGTGAGATGCATGACAACAAAGTTGGAGGGCGGGCAAGTCATTATTTCCTGCACTTAACCAGAACATCCTCTGCATCCACAGTGGGTGCACTCAATGATCCTTCCCTAGAAAAGACAAGAAATCAGAAAGAGTACATTTGGTGAGAGTTGTCTTAAAGTAGTATAATCAAACAGTAACAAATTATTCACTCAAAACAGTAATCTATCATTTGAAAGTCAAATCTATGCAGATGGGCCTCTGAATTGTGTCTGTGCCACTACTGAAAACATGCTTGCAAATGCACTGAAAGGAATATGGTAAAGCGCAACTGCAAAAGAATTATCATCAACATTATTATTATACGAACTGCAATGGTAGTAGTGAAAATCCGGAAACTCTTTGAAGACTTACAACTTCCAGTTTGCTCTTTGGAACTCTGCAAATACAGTTAGTCCCAAAGTTGGTGTCTCGTGTTTGGATGCAACGCAGGCAGCACAGGTTCTCGTAGCCCTGCTTCTTCCACTTGGCAATCAAGTTCTTGTCAGCATAGCCTTCCTTTATGCAGTACTCATACAGCTCTGCCAGAGCGCGCACACACACGCACAAAAAACATCAAACATTTGGTTGACATCGACCACACAGTAACAAATATATTATGTTACAAGCAAAGCAAACTTTAGTACAATTGACAGAATAAGGTGCAAGTACTATTCAACTCGAGAGTAGAGTAAAACTTTGCACTGGGTGAACTCGGAACGCTGTTACATCATGATAGATATTAAAACATTTTTAATACTTCATTTTATTCTATTAACCATTGTTACACATTATTAACATTTTAATTCTTTATATTAACCTTGTCGAAATGTTTTGTGTCCTGTGCAGAGCAGATGGTGTTGACTTCGTATAGGCTGACCTTAAGCTGGGACATACTATTTAGTCTAAAAAAGTTCCTTCTCAGCGCTTTGTGCGAAAACACATTTGGTCCTTGAGAACAGAATCTGTTTTGAACACCCACACCTGACTCTGTTTTCGCCATCGCTCACGGAAAAGTACCAGAGAGCATGTTTTGTCTACAAATGAAAGAGAGGAGGTCTTTTTAACTATAAGAAACCGTTGTGCACGCGGAAGAGCTACATTTGACGCTCTGAATCCCACCTGTTTAAGTGATGATTAGAGGCAGTTATTTGTCCAGAGATTCTGTTTTTTATTAAATCATTTTTGCAAATGTGTATTTTTCTTACATTAAATCTATCTTCATTTTTGGAACACGCAAAGAGGACAAAATTCTAAATTCCTCTTCAATCACAAGATAAATATGGTCACCCTTACCTCTGCTGATGGCTTTTCTTTTGAAGAAGAGGTCATAGATGTATCGACTCCGCTGATGATGCAGTCTGAAAATTGGCCAGAGAGCTTCCACTTTCCTCTTACCCTCATGAGGTTCAGTTTCAGCTGAGAAGCAGAAAATACAATGGGAATATGAATGTTCGGCATATCGAACGGTAGATAGCCATTTATTTCGATTGCAATATCTCCGCTAGGCCGTTCGTTACCATTATTGCTAAATTATCTTGTTTCGGCTTACCTTCCCTCATTTTCTGATCTAGCTCATCCAAAGTAGGTTCAATGAGTTCCCAGCCGTCTGGGGGTGGTTTACGACTTCTCTTAACTTTCGGCATTTCCCTACACTTTGTCCAACTCCAAACAAAAGCTCCTAATGTTTTCTATTTTGCGTAGCGAACAGGTTTCGGGCTCTTGAATTAGCCGTCACCGGGGTCCATTGAAAGCGCGGCTCATATTTGACGTCATAGCACCGTTTTTTTTAATTTATATTTCCTTTTAGTCATCTTTCGGACTAACTTCGTATTAATTTACTCTCAAATTTAGGTCAGTTTACAGACATTTTATGAGACAAAATTGGCGGAAATAGCCTGCATCACATTGCATCACTTTAGGCCACGAGTTGAATGCCGTCAAGAAAACAAAAATACCTTTTGTTTTGTTTTGTATTCGTAACTCGTAATATACAAATAAGTAAGTCAAACCTTGCGGGGGAAATATTAATATGTGTTTCCTCCCAGGGAGAATTGTTTGACATAGCTTCGTCCATTTTTCCCCCCACTTTTAAGATATTTGAACAGGCATATCCTTGGCCACAACTCGTCACTGCTGCTGGATTGTGTTGCTCTTCTCTGAGATTAGCCAGTTGACAGCTGTCTTCGCGGCCTTATGTATTTTGTTTGTTTATTTATTTATTGTTAGTGAGGTATTTATATATAATATTGAGTTCTCAAAATGCCCAAAGGAGGTAGGATGGTTGTGTATTGCTCAGTGAATTCCCATATATTTTTCAATACTGTATTAGCACGCGTTAGCCACTCTAAAACATAACGATTGTCAGTGAACAACACACTGATGGGATCAGTTTGCGCTTCTGTTCGCTTAGCGGCGTAATAACATTGCACCGATGTAAATCACGTTTGTTTTAGAGATGTGTCTATTCGATTGTCGCCTTGTGAATAGTAAACAGGGTCAATCTGTTCACGCCTGTCATCTTCACTGTAGGTAGGAAAGGTGGCCACAAGGGTCGCATGCGGACATACACAAGTCCAGAGGAGATCGACGCCCAGATGAAGGCGGAGAAGGAGAGAAAGACGGTAATGTATGCAAAATGATGTATCACCCATTGGCATGATGTATATAATATTTCCTCCTCCTATGGCCCTCTTAAATTTGTGCGGGATGTCGTTACATTAAATTGTTTTATTTATAGTGAAAAAATGGAGGGGTGGGGGTTGATTGGGAGCAATCACTAATTTAGACAAATCATACCATGGTGAATTCAACATGTTTGCAGGGTCAAAAGCTCTCATACCAAACAAAGGTACCAATGTAATTTAGTTTCCTTGTATAAGGTCTTCTTTATAACCAAACCTGGTAAAATTGCGGCTGCAAGGGACCAAATGCCAAGCATTCACTATATTGGATTGTGCAGGTGAAACGTATTTTAAGCCTTGGTGGGGTAACGTTCTGTTGTCATGAGAAAACTACTTGTAGTTGACTAATGTGACTGTGACTTGTTGCGTTCTATATATTATATATTGTTTTTGTCAGGATGAGGATGAGGGTGCAGCTCAGAATGACCTTGCGGAGAAGTTACAAGCATCAGGATCAGATGATAGTGATGATGACGGTTCACAGGTACTTCCACAATTCTAATCTTTTTGTTTGCTTATTAGTTTTTTTTGTACATTTTAAGAGCGCACTCTGAGCTGTTGTAATGTGTTTGCAGAGGAAGAGAGTAGGTGTGGAGGGCTTGATAGAAATTGAGAACCCCAACAGAATTGCTCAGAAGTCCAAGAAGGTGACACACATCGAGTTTGATGAGCCTAAGCAATTGTCGAGGAGAGAAAGGTGTTTACACTCATGTCAGCCAACATTTTTTTGTCCCAATAACGGCACATACTGTAAGTGAAGTGTCATGCCATACCAGGGCAAAGCCATACATTTTATTTACTAAAAGAAGTTTCCTGGAATGGTAAAAAACTTGAAGTTGTATCTTAGGTTTGGAATACATCTTTCGAGATGCCAGTCCTGGAACTTGTCTGACACACCTAATACATTTTTTTTTTTGTATAACTTGCATAATGCTGTAATGTTACATACTAAATACAAAAACAAATCAACATTTTAGCTTTATGTTTACTGTACACTTTTAATTAATTTTCACATAGATTAAAACGTGCTTTTCTGACTTTACGTATGAGAAGAATAAGTATCCGTTAATTATGTTCTGTGTACCGTATAAAAACTTGGGGCAGGAATTGAAAAAAAGCCAGAGGTTCAG
Source organism: Vanacampus margaritifer (assembly GCF_051991255.1). NCBI lineage: Eukaryota > Metazoa > Chordata > Actinopteri > Syngnathiformes > Syngnathidae > Vanacampus > Vanacampus margaritifer. The sequence goes on along the minus strand of NC_135433.1, from coordinate 12,331,176 downwards.
AACTATGAACTTTACATGCAAGCATTAATATTATTCAGTAGGGGTAGGAATCTTTAAATGTCTCACGATTCGATCCGATTCCGATTTTTGGGTGTGCGGTTCGATTCAGAATCGATTTCGATGGGGACGATTTTTGATTCAAAAGGATTTAATTGACAATGATTTTTGCTTCACTCTATAGATGTGCAAGGAATTGTAATGATCTACTCCAGTCTGACTCGCTAACGCCAATTAGCGCGCTACTCGCGGCACTTTTATCACTCAAAAGAACGGCTCCACACTGCAAAAAAACTACTTTTATTGGAATAACTTGATTGTGACTTTTTCCTTCTACTCTGTAATGTGGCTACAACTTAACAGTGTATTAGATCACGTGGAACCACACTGCCCCTCGGTGGCCAAACCGGGTACAACATGAACAGCGCTCTAAGTAAAGGCACACACAGACAAAGGCAAGACAATATAAAATTAATTTAAATAAAATCGGTTTTTGGAACATTTAAAATCGATTCTGAATCGTACTAAATGAGAATCGATTTTTTGGCACACCCCTATTATTCAGTGTAATCATGTAGCTTTTATAACGGCATTGTTACTTTGAAATAAAAAGTACAGATGCTCTGGATTTTGTACTGTTACTTTACATGTGCACATTAATATCATTGAGTGTATAGTAGCTGTTTTGTACTGCATTGTTACTTTGAAATGAATAAAAAAGTACAAATGCCCTGGATTTTGTACGGAAAATATCAACCCATACAGAACAGGCCAAACGTTTGGACATACCTTCTCATTCAATACATTTGCTGTATTTTCATGACTGTACATTGTAGATTCTCCCTGAAGGCATCAAAACTATGACAACCAACGAACACATTTGGATTTATGTGCTTAACAAAAAAAGGTGAAAATAGTAAATAAATAGCCACCCCTTTCTCTGATTAATTTTTTTGTACATTCTAGGCATTCTTTCGATGAGCTTCAAAAGGTACCTGAAAGGGTTTTTCAACAGTCTTTAATAGGGGTGTGAATTGCGTAGTGCCTGGCGATTCGATCCGTATCACGATTGCACACTGTAATATCGCGATACAGTATATTGCCGAATCGATATTTTTTTTAACACCCCCTAGTCTTTAAAGAGTTCCCAGAGGTAAGAATGCCAAGAGTATGCAAAAAAAGTAACCAGAGCAAAGGGTGTCTATTTTTAAGAATCTATAATATAAAACATGTTTTCAGTTATTTCACCTTTTTTTTTTTTGTGTTAAGGTCATAACATAAGAATCTACAAAGTAACCGGTCATGAGAATAAAGCAAATGCATTGAATAAGAAAGTGTATCCAAACTTTCGGCCTGTACTGTAGACTGTATTTAAAGTATAACGTGACCAAAGTTTGGCCTTAAGGTCTAGAGGAATTACTTAATTTTTCAGGTGAAGACTAACATAATTGCATTATATCTAAATACTGAATAGTTGGTTTCTTTGTGACATTCAGTTTAATTGTTAAATGTTTTAATATATGTGTTGTTTTCCACCTCCGTGTGCACGCAGAGAGGAAATTGAGAAGCAGAAAGCAAAGGAACGCTACATGAAGATGCATCTCGCAGGGAAGACGGACCAGGCCAAAGCAGACCTCGCCCGCCTGGCTATTATCAAGAAACAGAGAGAAGAAGCAGCGAGAAAGAAAGAGGAAGAGAAAAAAGGTATGTTGTTTGAATGGTAAAAACATATGTATGTACAATGATGCCTTGAGATACTGTGCGAGTGACCTGATTTTGAATTTTTTTTTTTTAGAGATGAGCCGTCGTGTGACCGATTTTTATTTATTTATTCATTTTTGCTTTGACTTGCGAACCAAAATTCGAGATAATATCACATTATGGTGGCAGTGAACTCAACTCACTTCACAAAGTGAGTAAACTGTTTATTGCTACTTCCAGGGAAAGTTTACTGTCAAACTAAATAAAACAAAGAGAATTTCATTTTTATGCTTTACTAAAACAACGTATTTGCCATCCGTCAGCTTATTAAGACTCTCCATGTAGAGTTTACACATGTAACTTGTAAGTTTGCATATATGTAACTTATGAACGCAACAGTATGATGGGAAGTAGAAAAATTCCCGCGGAAATTTTGAATGGGACTGCTGACTCTTTGGTAATGAGCTGAACAGTTTAAAATTTAAACGACTGGAATCGGTCAAGAAATGTGGAAGTTAAGCATAATCTAAAAATATGTCACTGTCACTTTAACAACGCACACCCATTTTTGACTTGGAGCCGTCACACGCCCCACATTCCATTGAGATTCTATGAGAGACGCACCCCTTGAACAAAAGCCTCTCACGACTTAACGGTTGAAGATACAGATTCAAGAAATGGCTCATTAGAACGGCAAGGGTTTGGGGAACACGAGCATGTTATCATTTTTTTAATCGGATGAAAAATGACCAAATGAGAGCAGGTTGAAAACTTATGATTTATCAGAAATGAAGAGCGAAAGGTGCCTGAATTTAACATGGCAGAGATAGGCGAGTTGGTCCGACTTGTCCAAGCTTAAAGGGAAAATAAAGGTACTAAATGACACCTTAGCCAAATAAAAGTTAGTTTGTCTGAAAGAAGACACTCGTGACTACAAAATGTGAGAATTTGACGTCTAGTGAGAAAAGATTGTGGCCATGGTGACAACTTGAAGTGAAACTTTTGACTTTTGGCAAGAGATTTGTTGCTTCCCGGCACTCTGGCTAATTGCTAAAACAGAGTGTGTTAAAATGCTATATGACTCACTGTCTTTGAACCCGCACAGAGGGGAGAGCTTTCATTCCTTAAAAAAAATTTCGTCACTGAGCTAAAGATGGGAAAAATTCCTACAAAATGAGCTAAAATTCGTATCGGTCGGATAACGTATGCGTGCACAGCGTGTCTTGGAAAAAGGTGCTTGATGTGTGATTTTGTCTTTCCATTTCCCATTCATTCCTATGGCACTTTTTGGGGTAGTTTTTGGGGTATTGCGTCGCCGTGGTAAGTGGGAATTCCTAGAAAAATAATGCCGCACCGAGTCAGATCGAGCCGCATCGTTTGATACCTCATTTGTCTCGGTACGGGCCGCATTTTTGTGGAAAAATCCGTGGAAGATGATATAATAACCGCAATAAACCCATTTTTGTAGGATAGTAATATGTGCTGCTTGCTACGCTCAGCAGTCCCATAATAAGGTTTATTGCACATAAAATCCAAAATACTTTGTGCTATTGTTTTGATATTTTTAGAGGTTCAAGTGGACATGAGTAGCGATTTGCAATGTGAATTTTAGTTGAGGTTTTTTGTGTCATTAGGTGACATTTCGCTTTTGTACCTGTACAGTTGTGCTCATAAGTTTATGTATGTCAATTTATGAGCACAACTGTATATTTTTGTCTGTATTATACTGCTTCCAGGTGGCCAAAGCATGCACACCAAAACGAGCATACAAACAAAGTCTTTAAGATTGAAGCAAAAACATTGGGGAACAAATTAATTATGTAAATTCGAATACATTACGTAATACTGTATGTTTTTTGAAAATACGTTACAGACTAAGACAAAGAAGCAAAATTACAATTTTGGTGGAAGCTGGAATGGATTAATAGCATTTTAATTCATTTCAATAGGAAAAGATGATTTGAGAGGTTTTGGGTTACAATCATCAACCAATTACATTTATCTCAAGGCAAAACTGTACATATAATCAATAAATAGTAAATAAGACTTGGAAGTCATTTGCATGCCCTTATCCATTTTTCCTCTTCTTGCAGCAAAGGAAGCAAAAGAAGCAGCAGCAGCAGCGGCTAAAGGATTAAATTCCCTCTCACTAAAATGATGCAGAATATATATCGGAACCATTTCTCCACTTTTATGGACTGACGCAGTATGAATTAGACTATTTGGGGGAGAAAAGTGCTACGAAGAATATTCTCCCTGTGGCGCATTTTGGCATGGAATAACGGCCAGATTGGTAAAGCTGCAGCCGGTTCCCATACAATTGAAATGAAGCCTACGAGCTTTTACATGATATGAATCATACTGATCATTGTACAATATCCGCTGGCGCTATGTTTCCTTTGGGTTTTACACTGTATATAACTGAATGATGAAAATATTTCAGAATAATATGATAAAATTATTCAAACACGTATTTCTTCATTCAGACTCAACTTGTTGGTTCTTTTTGTTGTTGTCATTTTTTCCAGAAATGGTGGCTCTTCCACAGGGTGTGCTTTCGTCTCGCCTGGGGAAAAATGTTCCTGTTGATAACTGGCTCAATCAATCTGCAAAATCAAGTTGATTCTTATATGGTCACTCGTCACTTCAGTTATAAACAGAGATATGGTCAAAAGGTCACGTTCAAAAACTGGATTACCTTAACTCATTTACTGCCATTGACGGCTATAGATGTCAAAAATTTATTTTAACTTTCGATTAGTTTAACATTTTTCCTACTTTTGTTAACAAGAGTATGAAAACCTAGATTTTTTTTTTTATTGTACTAGAACAGATATAAAATTTGTGATTAATCGTGAGTTAACTAGTGAAGTTATGCGATTAATTACAATTAAAAATGGTAATCGCCCATCACCCCTAATTTTTTGTATTTTTTTCTTTAAAAAAAGATTATTAAAAATTGGGGAAAAAATTATTGCAATTATTTTATTTTTATTTTTATTTTATTTATTTTTTCCTGGAGTTTTTTTTTTTTTTTTTAAGAAAAGATCATAAAAAAGTAGGGGTGTCAGGTGATTAAAATTTGTTATCGTAATTAATCGCATGACTTCACTAGTTAACTCACGATAAATCACAAATTTTGTATCTGTTCTAAATGTACCAACAAAAAAAATTATAGGTTTAACAAAAGTGGAAAGAAATGTTAAACTAATAGAAAGAGTTCAAATGAATTTATGACGTCTATAGTCGTCAATGGCAGTGAATGAGTTAATGCCAAAATGTATGTCTTTGATAATTGTTGTACACTATATTAAAGTGTACAGTGTAAGTTTCAAGTTGAGCTGAAATGGCAAAAGTAAAAGTAGTGCCCTTATATTTACACTGGTAGCTTTCAGCATTTAGAATGAACACCCAAAAAAGGTTTATGATCATGTTCATAGTGTGCAGTCATACCACAGGATCTCTATTTTTTGGTATTTTTGTTTAGCCAGATGTGTGTGTGGGGGGGGGGGGGGGGTATACGAACCATGACGAATGACAAACTTCATACCACTATTAAAAGACAGCAATACATAACCATATTGTAAGAAAATGTTATTCAGATAGTGTCAATCAAAACATCAGGAGTATAAAAGTTTTGCATTGCATTTGATGTGTTATAGTCTCTTATCTACAATGGCGGAAAGTTATTATGTACAAATACTTGGTTACTACATATATCTGTAGCTTCTACAACTTACATTGCCAAAATAGACTTGTTACTTTTAAAAACTACAAATGTAAATTAAAGACAGTAGTAGCAAAGTCAATGAGTGAGTTTGACAGCTGCAAATTCAGAGGCGCAAAATTCCCCCATTTATGGCCTTATTTAATTAAGAGATTTTTATATTGTCGGCTTCAAGAATGATTCGTGTTTTCTGTGCCAGCCTACAAAACCACCTAACCCTAACACCAAATTAGATTTGATCAAAAAGTGTGTTTTTCGGTTTTTGTGATCAAAATTGGTATTTTATATAATCCATCCATTTCTCTGAACCAGGTATCTTCACAAGGGCAGGGGAAAAAAAACATTTATACTTTTGTGCTCAAATGCAGGTGGTGAATCAGAGTCAGAGCTACTTTTAGGAGTCGACCCCGTTGCAATGCACGTGTTTGAAAACACGCCGGGTGGCTCTCAAGTGCACTAACTGCAAGTATGAAGACTAACGAAGAAGAACTAGGCATGTGATTAGTCCAAACTTTGGCGGACTTTTACCCTTCGTCACTAGTATGTTTCCCCCTCCCTCCAGTCCTTCTACCCCGTGATACTAGTTTTGCTTTTGAAAACGTTAGTCATTTCTTGTCTTCTTGGCGGGTGAGTTTAGTTTAGCGTCGACTAAACAGTACATTGGCAGGACAATGTTGAGAGTTAATGTTTATATCTGCTCATATTTTTGTTTTACACGTTTAAAAAACTTTTTGGACGATCTGCTTTAGCCGTGTGAATTTCGCATTTATTGCAATATGCCAGTCTTGTGTGTTAAGGATACGGTTGGTTAGCAGTTATTTTAAAGTATACAAGTTTTTTTGTTTTAAGTGATGGTATATTGATTTACAGCTACTTGACTATTACGTGCTGTCGATTGTAGGTCGGTCTACAGAAATGAAAAGGCAGTCTTCATTTTATCTGACAGGAATTTGATTTGTCGCAGTTTTAATGTAAACATTTGGTGTTGTTTTTGTTTTTTTAAAGAAGTATATGTACAAGTTACACAAGACATCAGTTAATGCGCGTAAAATTGTTTCTAACTCGTATTTGCTTTACCCGTGCAACGGTCCAAAGTTTACCCAATGGTGGAGCCTGTGCTGTAATAGGCAACTTTCATCTGAAACGTTTGATTCTCAGTCAATATTCCCTTCAAATAACGGCAACATCACTATTTATAGCACAGTTACAGGAAACTTTTTTTTTACTGTTACACTTTTCACAATAAATAATTATAGAAGTTCTTGTTGCCTTATCAGCCAATCACAAAATCATGCAGACGTGAGATATTGTGCTTTGGCTGCGTTGTCACAAAACCTCAGTTGAACTTATAAAAAAAAAATTGACTCATTTATCCATCTATTCATTTTCCGATCATCATGACAAGGTCCTGTTAAGATCTAGTCTTAAATCTATTTGTCAAGTCACGTTTAGGGGCGTCAATAGATTCAAATTCTTCCTTGGTTGGCATTTTCATATTGCATGATGACATCACTGATTCTTATTCCAAATTCATGGATAATGAATGGAATGTATCATCTTGTGTAGATCAGCACTGCGCAACAACAACAACCATGTCTTTAACAAATGGCAACAATGTCAGCAAGGAAACATGGGACTCACACAACAAGATGATGTTGGAACCTCTGGCTGTCAATGACGCTGAGGTCAGTGTTTATGTAAATACCATATGTTTTTGATTACTGTGATATTACTGGCAATCCGTTTTAAAGTACTGTTTAGACAGTGTATTTGTGTAATTGACTGTAAATGGTGCTGTCAAGATTATTATTATTTTATTTTATTTTGTCTTGCATGGTGTTTATGTGAATGCACTGTATTATTTCATTCACTGTCCAAATCGCGTGTCTTAATGCTAGGTAGTGATTGACACTATTTGAGGGGCAAAATACAAAACAAATCCATACAACTGCAGCAATAACAACCCCTTTGTGTATGGAGTTTGTGTGACGGATTGCTGTGTCACATCTGCGTTTCAGGTGTTCTCTATCATTAAAAAGGAGAAGCACAGACAGACGTATGGGCTGGAGCTGATTGCTTCAGAGAACTTCGCCAGCAGAGCTGTTCTAGAAGCTCTGGGGTCTTGCATGAACAACAAGTACTCTGAAGGATATCCTGGTCAGAGGTATGGAAATAAACATATATGTGAAATTAAATAAAAAATCAGTTTCATACTCACAATGGTCTCAATGTAGATACTATGGTGGCACTGAGCATGTTGATGAGCTGGAGAGACTCTGCCAGAAGAGGGCGCTAGAGGCGTATGGTCTGGACTCTGACAGATGGGGCGTGAACGTGCAGCCATATTCAGGTAACATTTATTCATACAAATAAGGTTTAACATCTCAGATAAGGTGGACAAGTGGAGAGCACATTTTCTGCTCAGTTCTAAGGTTCAGGGTTTGAATCTGGGTTTGCTTGTTGTTTGTGTGCTTGTATGAGTTTTCTCCAGGCACTCCGGTTCCCCCACACACTTCAAAAACATGCTTAATTGAATACACTAAATTATCCATAGGTGTTAATGTGCCCATGGTGGACCTTGCCTCTTGCCGACAGTCAGCTGGGATATGCTGCAGCTCACCTGTGGCCCGAATAATCTTTTTTTTTTTTTTTTTTTTCTGGAGAGCTCAGTATTGTTCATTCGATTTGACATGTCATCATTGCTCTCCTTTTTTAAATTTTTTTTATATATATATATATATATATATATATATATATATATATATATATTTTTTTTTTTTGTATGTGTGTGTGCGTGCGTGCGTGCAAGCGTGTGTGTATTCATTAGTTCACCTAAAACCTATTAAAAGAAAATCCCATACTAATAATATAATATAATAATAAATTGCCAAATACAGAAACATCAATGTAAGTTATCACGATGTGGTGGCTCTCGCTAACAGGCAGAATTAAGGAACCAGAATTAGGTTAAAAAATTCTATATACGTAGACCATGTTTCTATAAATTTTGATATTTGGTTTTTATTTGAGGCAGATATTTTTTCCATTAAAATGTGATTTATGAGGAGGTTAGACCATTGGTCGATATTCAGAGTTTGTTTATTTTTCCAGTTAACAAGAATTGGGTTTTTTTTGCGATAGTAAGGGCTACAAGTGTAGATTGAAATTGTTTATGTGGTAAGTCAGTTGTTGTTAGGTCACCTAGCAAACACAAGTTTTGGCCCGAATATTCTTAATGTCCTAATAGTCTGCAAATGTCCCCTTTGCGGGTCGAATAAAAGTTATCTTGTATTATCTTATCTTATGAGGATAAGCAGAACAATGGATGGATGGAATTGAAATGGAGTAAGAAGAAATGTCTCTGCTTCTCCTTGTAGGTTCTCCTGCCAACTTTGCTGTTTACACAGCCATTGTGGAACCACATGGTAGAATCATGGGCCTGGACCTTCCTGATGGAGGTCACCTGACACATGGCTTCATGACTGAAAAGAAAAAAATCTCTGCAACGTCCATCTTCTTTGAGTCCATGCCGTACAAGGTGATCACAAACATTTGTTTACACTCGCCTCTAAGTAAAATTTCAAGCAGGCGCTGCTCTGAATTGTCACGTTTGCTATTACAAAAAAAAACAAGCAAAAACCTTATGCCATGGAAACTTGATTATGAAGAGAATTATTTGGACAATTCAATTTTTGTGGTTTTAATTTTCCAAACCACAATTGAGAGGTCATTTGAGTTGTACGTGCCCGCTATTAATTCATTAGCTTTCACCTCCAATTTAAGATGCTCAAAAGTGTTTGTACAATTGTCTTACATTAGGTTACTGGCTAAATGCGTGTAGTGTAACTGTATGATCTCTAGTAATATTTCACTAGTTGGTAGTTTCCGCTTGTTAATTATAATGGGAGTATTGGTCAGTTCAGTGTATTATCCCTGTATATGTCATATACAGGTGCTTGTCAAAAAATTTGAATATCTTCGAAAAGTTGCATAATTTCCGTAATTCCATTCAAAAAGTCAAACTTTAACAGATTATAGATTCAGGGCCCACAACTCAAGTGATTTCATGTATTTATTTGTTTAGTTTTACATTATTTGGGCTTCTAGCTCATAAAATGCACTAAAACAGGATGTCAAAAAATTTGAATAATGTGAAGAAATCACCATACATACTTCCCAGTGTTTTGCATGGGGGGGAGGAAAGATGCAGGGTATTTTCAAGACGATATGTCAATCTTCAATAGCCTCATAGTCCTCCTTGATAGTACTGTATTGTGGCCCTGGTTTTCCTCTTGTGATGCAGTAAGTACTATCAAGAGGAAAATGAGGGCCACCAGACCCAAAAACAAAGATCTGACGGCAAGCATCACGAAAGCCTGGGTTTCCAGGACCCGCAGGCAATGCCACGGCGCATCGAGGCAGTGATTAAGGCAAAGGGAATCCAACCAACTATTGAAGATTGACATATCGTTTTGAAAATACCATCCATCCAACCATCTTTTCTTTCCCATGCAAAAGACTGGGAAGTATGCATGGGTGATTTCTCAACATTATTCAAATTTTTTGACATGCTGTTTTCATGGGTTTTATGAGCTAGAAGCCCAAATAAAGTAAAAATAAACAAATAAATACATGAAATCACTTGAGTTGTGGGCCCTGAATCTATAATCTGTTAAAGTTTGACTTTTTGAATGGAATTATGGAAATTATGCATTTTTGGGGGATATTCAAATTTTTTGACCAGCACCTGTACATGATGTGTTGCTGGTGAGTTGTTGGTGAGACAGAGTGTTCTGGTTTCAGGTGAATCCCGAAACTGGTTACATCGACTATGATCGACTGCAAGAAAACGCTCGCCTTTTCCATCCCAAACTCATCATTGCAGGTTGTCTACCACATCCACTGGCATGCAATGCCTTTAAATGGTTACGTTGTGAAAATTGTTATGCTTTTAAGCTAATGTCAAGTTAGTAAACTGATGGCTAATTATTAGGGGTGTGCCAAAAAATCGATCCTCATAAGAATCACGATTCTCATTTAGTACGATTCAGAATCTATTTCATTGAAATTATTTTATACTGTCTCCCCTTTGTTTGTGTATGCCTTTATTGGGAGCGCTGTTCATGTTGTACCAGATTTGGCCACTTAGGGGCAGTGTGCTTCCACGCGGTCTGATACACTGTTAAGTTGTAGCCACATTAGCGAGTCGAAGGAAAAAGTCACGATCAACTTATTCCAATAAAAGTTGTTTTTTTGCAGTGTGAAGCCGTTCTTTTCAGTGATAAAAGTGCCGCGAGTAGCGCGCTAATTAACATTAGCGAGTCAGACTGGAGTAGATCATTACGATTCCTTTACAACATCTTTAAATTGAAGCAATAATCATTGTCAGTCAAATCATTTTGAATCAAAAATCGTTCTGAATCGAATCGCACAACCAAAAATCGGAATCGATCGAATCAAGAGACATTCAAAGATTCCCACCCCTACTAATTACATTGAATTTAAATCAGATTCACAGTTCGGCCACAGTTGGAAATGTTCCCACAAAATTTTTGTGCGGCGTGCTAAAAGTTTTAGTGTATTATATTTTAACTGATTTTCTTTTGAGGGGAGGAAACCTTTCGCACATGATCACACAAATGCAAATGTGATTCAGACAGACCTTCCCCCCCCCCCCCCCCCCCCCACAGGAACGAGCTGCTACTCCCGAAACATCGACTACGCCCGCATGAGGCAGATCGCGAATGAGAATGGCGCATATCTGATGGGAGACATGGCGCACATCAGTGGACTGGTGGCCGCTGGAGTCGTGCCTTCACCCTTTGACTACTGTGACATTGTTTCCACCACCACGCACAAGACGCTACGTGGCTGCAGGGCTGGACTGATATTCTTCAGGAAAGGTCAAATCTCTTTTGTCATCAAGTGTTTGGAGTTTTCAAGCATTCAGTTTTATTCTCGTCTGTTCTTCCTCAGGTGTGCGCAGCGTGGACGCCAAGGGAAAGGAGACTTTGTACAATCTCGAGTCTCTCATCAACCAAGCCGTCTTTCCCGGGCTGCAGGGTGGACCACACAACCACGCCATCGCAGGTCCTCCACAGTATTAGACTTTACACTTTGTTCTTCTCTATGTTACGTCAGTAGCTGTTTAATCCGTTTGTCATTCATTCTTTTCGTTTCAATTGGCAACCCAAAAATCATAAAAGTGACTCATTTGGATTGTGATTTAACACCAAAACATTTCTCACAATTCTGTTTTAGCCCCAGATCAAAAATGCAAAATGGGGGTTGGGGGAGCACAGGACTGTAAAAATCAGTCACATGTTATCCAGGACAAAAGTGTTTGAAGTGGATGTTACTGTCATTGACTTGCATTATGCGTGATGCTTTGACCACTGTTTGTGTGCCCGATTGCATTGTTTTCATCTCATTCATGTCCACAGGGAACAACAAAACATGTAGACTACTAGATTTGGAGAAAATCTCTTTGAAACCATCTTTATTTTGAGTCTTCATTTGGCCAGTAAATAATGATAATGTGATTAACTCTATTAGACAGTATGTCTCTGTTGACTGATTGTAGTGGCTAACAAGCTAAATGTCATTATTAATACTTATTAGCAAACTTGCAAAAACTACTACATTAACCCATTAAGGCCAGGAGCGCACAAACGCGTTTCTACCGTTAAAGCCGGGAGAGCGGATATGTCATTTTGTTTTCTTTTGACTCATTCTTGGTCTCTAAGCCGATGAAATGCATCAGAATATACACGAGAGGGTGACGTGGGCCTCGTAGCATGTCCTGGAATTTTTGTCGAGCGTTTGTGGCTGATGCAGATTTGCGGGAGTTATGAAGTAAATGACGCGATTGACGACGACGCGGGAGGACTTTGAATCAGTGTAACCAGTCGACAGTGGCATATTGTTAAGAAATATGTTGGTAGAAAATGAGGACGTTGAAAATTTATTACAATTGTGCTCCAGTATTGAAGGTAAATTTATCTGCAGATGCAACATTTGTTTGTTGAAAATTTTATTTATTTATATATATAAGGGGTGTGAATTGTCTAGTACCTGGCGATTCGATACGTATCACGATTCATAGGTCACGATTCGATACCGATTAATCCCGATGCGAATCTATAAATTGACTATTGCGATTTTTTTTTATACTCAAGTTTAGAAAATACTAATCAGTAAACTTGTACATGTACACTGTAAGATTTGTGTGTAAATGTATTTATTTATCTGAAAATTCAGGCTTATAAGTGAGCCACTGCATTTAGCAAACAGGTTGCAGTCTGTTTCATGTTTGAACAGCACTGAAATCAAATATTAAGGCTTAATATTCCATTAATATATCATTCTTCCATGCTTAATGTGTGAATCCTAACCCTAAGTAAGACGTTTTGTTGAAAACTCCCATCAAAAATGTATGTTTAAAAATTGATTCGGCCGCATATCGAATCGATTTGAGAATCGGGATATATATTAAAGGTTTATAATAATAAACTTATATTAGTGTGGACGCCACAGGTGTATTTTCTGAAATGTTTTGGGAATTATGTTTCCATCTGCTTCAGGAGCTGATATATCAATTGTCTTTTGATATTGTTGAATTTCCAGGAAAGGTTTTTGGGGGGGTGACTCAAAAGTCACCCATAGGTTTTAGAGGCATGTTTTGCCAGGCGCTTTAGGCCTCAATGGGTTCAGTGATATGTCGTATTTTTAGCCTAAAATAGAATTCTAAAATCACTGATATTTTTTGTGTTTCATTGCCAATTTTGATTGACAATTCAAAATGGAAAGAACAAATGATTTGTGGAATTTGCTCAATTCTGCTCATTTGACTTCTGCATTTGTCATGTCTCCAGGTGTTGCAGTAGCACTCAAACAAGCCATGACGCCAGAGTTTAAAGCTTACCAGATGCAGGTTCTTGTCAACTGCAAAGCTCTGTCTGCTGCCCTGATTGAGCATGGTTACAAGATTGTCACTGGTAGGTGTCACCGAATTGCTGACCATCATGCAGTCACCTTTGCGATCCCTCTCCCCTCATTAAACCACCAAGCCTTCTTCTCAAGCTCCTCAAGTTTCCTGTAATCGGCTCATCAGTAAGCAATGCAGAAGCCTGATAACGATCGTGTGCTTTAGAATCAGGTGCGTTGGAGAACGCAAACATCTAAAACCTCCTGCTTGGAGGAGATAAAGGCTTTGAATGACTATTGCTTTTTACTGATGCCTGTACTGTGCACGTCGAGATTTGTTCTCTAAATGTAAAGTGTGTTATAAATAAAATCTATTACCACCCCTGCGGGAGGTGCAACAGCCCGCAACTAGTGAGCCGGCAGAGTTGGGAGGGTTACTTTTAAAATGTATTGAAGTTACCTGCTAAAAAATGTAGTAACGTAATCAAAGTACCATAACATTAAAGTAATGTAAGTTGATTACTTTGGATTACTTTTTGATTACTCTATTTCCGAGTATTCTCATGAAGGCAAAAAAAGAAATATCACTACTATATATATTCTATACAATGCGCCCCTGCTATTTGCAGATGTGATAGCATGTAGGCTATTGATTGATTGATTGATTGATTGAAGGCCATATGCTGTTTTCGAACTGTCATTGAAAGCAACCACACCTCACAGTATAGGTAGGTAGGTAGATGGATAGATGGACAGACAGACGGCGCATAGCATGCCGCTGGACTCTCAAGCTCAAACTTTCGCTCTTTCAAGACGAGCAAATTCCAGTGATTACCGGTCGCCATTTCCTCCTCCTGTCCGTGAAACTTTTTCAAACTCCCCGCGTGTGAAGGACATGACTAGTCAGTTTGTTCGTTCCCACCTCCCCGACATGTAGCAACGGTCCCACTCGCGCTGGCGTGCACGTAGAAATTGTAATCCATCGAAGTAATCCCCATTTTTAATAAATGTACCTGTAATCTGATTCCATGTTTTTTCCTGTAATTTTACCGGAATACAGACGCTCCCCAACTTACGAACGAGTTACGTTCCGAGCGATCGTTCGTAAGGTGAATTTGTTGGTAAGTTGCTTCAGTGCTATATTTTGTATTATAATTTATGTTTAAAGAGAATACGTACAGTACTGTACTACGTATGTTAGAGAGAGAGAGCGAGAGACACACACAGTATGTACATGTACGTAATAAGATAAATAAAATGAAGTTTAACTTACTTTTGGAAGATGTACTCGATGCTTAAGGATTTGATGGAGGAGGAGGAAGAGGAGGATTTTATATCATGAGAGGTTCTTCGTTGTCGCTGGAATGGGCTTCAAAAGTTGCTTCCTCCTCCGTAACTTCAATGTAGGAAGAAGTTGAGGGTCGAGGAGAAGAAGATGAGGGTTGATGAGTATCTTCCTTGGAGGATTTACTAGAAACTGGCCGAAAGAAGCGATCCAATGACGATTGCACAGTTTTCTTCTTTTTTCATCATAAATGATGCAGTAGCACTGTATGGCATCATTCAATTAATTTGCAACCTTTGTGCAACGTTCAATATTTGGGTCTTGCTGCTCGAAGAGTGCGATGGCTTTATCTATGAGCGACAGGCGTTTCTTCTTCTTCCTCCTCCTCCTCGACACGTTGCTGAGCCTCCAATGCTGGGTGAGCTCTCACAGCGCCAAGCGTCGGTATTAGCGGCGGAAAGAAGCACTACAGTACTCGGAAAAAGGTGCGCAATACAAAATCTAACTTACAGCATCTCTTTCCGAACATTTTTCGGCATGCGCGCAGACATGTTCGTATGTACCGTTGTTCGTAACTCGAATGTTCGTAAGTAGGGGAGCGTCTGTACAGTTTAAAATAAATTGTAATCTGATTACGTAACGGCGCTACATGTATTCCGTTACTCCCCAAGCCTGTGAGCCGGTGACATCTGACAGGGGCGGTCAATGGAACGAGACCACAATGGGGGAATGCATGTGTCAGTGGGAAGTTCTTAATACCATTTAGTGTTGTCAGTAGGCTAGAAGCCTTCCGACGTCATAATTATATTTGCATTTTAAGGTGGTTCTGACAATCATCTGATCCTTTTGGACCTGCGCAGCAAAGGAAGCGATGGAGGACGAGCTGAGAAGGTTCTGGAAGCCTGCGCTATTGCCTGTAATAAGAACACATGTCCAGGTATGATTTGTCATGTAGTTAAGTGTTCGTGCTGCAACTTTCTGTACTATACTGAGCTATTTTTGCAAATCTCCATATGTAGATACATATATATACAGTATATGTACACGATATGTTATAATTTGATCTTTTCATGCAGGGGACAAAAGTGCTTTGCGCCCCAGTGGACTGAGATTTGGCTCACCAGCTCTGACTTCCAGAGGCTTGGTGGAAGATGACTTCAGGAAAGTGGCAGACTTCCTCCATAGAGGTTAGGAATATGCAGCTCCATCACTGAGGCCATTATAATAGGATGTTGATACTGATGCACGCGCACGATATTATTCATTATGCATTATGATACAGCTCACGTCAATTAAGACACGATACGATTTGACAGAATTTGATACATTCCACACCCACAATAGTGTTAAGATTTGGACGAGACTGAGCCTTAACAAGATTGACTGTTATGGTGATACATTTTTTACTTTGCATTTTTATTGCCATTTTCAATTCAATTTATTTCATTCCTTTGTAAAAGAGAAAGAACTATATAAAGCAATATTGAAATTTGAAATTCAAAGTAAAGTAAAAGAAATGAAAAGGGACAGAAGTAAAACTTGTTTTGTCTGCCCTCGATCAACACAAAAAAAGGGAAAAAAAACAACACAAAATGAGGTCAAGACGCTTTCAGTATAACAATTCTACAAAATTATTCAACTGTGTCCTTGTGCTATATATATTTTTGCAAGAACTGCTTTTATTTTTTTTTAAACAAAAAAGACTGATAAGGTTTTGTTTTACAATCCAAATTATTCCACAGACTGGCGCCTTGAGTTGAAATGCATCGTTCTTTTTGTTTTGTTCTACGTTTAGGTTTGGAAAAAATGTCTGTTCCTCTTCATTTTTACTCACTTTCCCTTTTTTATAAATTTGGTTTGTATATTAACTGGTAAAATGTCATAATGAGCGTTATACAATATTTTAAGGCGATTTAACTCCATCAATTCGTTACATTTTAAAGTTTTTAGTTGTATAAATAATAGGTTAGTGTGATCTCCACAGCCGCAAACAACACGAATAGCACGTTTCTGTAAAAGTAAGATGGATTCAGTGTAGATTTTGGCTGCACACCCCCACACTTCAATGCAATAAATCAGGTATGGAACAATCAATGAATTATATAACAATAACAAAGCATTCTTGTTCAATGATTCTTTCACCTTGTGCAACACGGCTACGGTTTGTGACACCTTAGATTTGACATATTCTATATGCGCTTTTCATGTTAAATGTTCATCAATAACGATACCTAGAAACTTAAAGGTCTCATATTCAACTTTTCAACATACTAAAACACTTCTCAAATGTGTAAAAGACATGTCTGTGACATGCATTTGTCAAAATTGACTTTGGATCTAATATTTTTGCTGTCCCGAAATCAGCCAAAAAACGTTCTGTTCAAAACAGCCTGCTTGTCACTTTTATGTAAATAGTTGCACCGAGGCCATATCCTTCTCTCTCGAAGTGATTTCGGTCATGGTAGTCATGTGCTCATGTTGTGAATGAAAAAAACTGGCCATGGGAGCAGAAGAAAAGACAAAATACAGACATGTCTTTTACACATTTGAGAACTATTTTAATATGTGGAAAAGTGGCATAACGTTTTACCATAAGAAAAAGTAGCATAACGTTACTACAGAGACTATGTTGAAGCGTTAGTTTGTGATTGTTTAGGCAATGGTTATTTTGCCGTAAACCGGCAAATCTCCCACAAAAGTTATTATGTCTCTGATTTGCCGTGAATGCTTGTAGACATTTACAAGCGGTTATGAATAACACAAATATGCACATTTAGGCCACTTCGCGGTCGCAACGTGCAAGCCGTCTCGTCGAGACCACTTAGCGGCCGGTTAGCGTCACAAAGTCATGTCAACTAGGTGGCGAGTTACCAGTCACGGCAAATTAACCACCGCGGATTGTATCTTGACAAAACGATACGTAACCGCTTCATATTATCCAACAACGTCTGCTTTATCATATCTGACCTCTTGGAACCAAATGACCTCCACACGAAAAATGTAGCTCCCATTTTAGGCACTAAAAATACACCAGTAATTCTGGTAGAAGGTGCACATCTCTTATTAGAAAGGATAGGAAGGAAGGCTATATCAAAAATGTTAAACTTACATCTTTCCCGTTTGCAGTCGTGTCACACTGTTGGGACCGATCCAGTATGTTTAAACGTGTTGCTAATCCAGCTCTGAACAGGCTTTCACTAACTAAACAGTCCTTTGAGAAATAATGTCCTTCAAAAATAAAATTAATCCACTGTCTTCTCAAAGACTTGGGACGAAGGAAGCAACCACTTTTTCCTGATTATTGTTTCTCCTCTCCACGGAGCATTTGCGAGCAGGGAGAGAAAAAGAAAGGCACAGCCATCTTCTCGAATTTCAGTGACAAACCTTTACCAGAGGTGGTGCCACTAACCCGAGGGGGCGGGGTCGAGTGCACTTCCTTGTCTTTTTCACGTCACTAAGTCACGGAAGTTTAATCTGCCTGTTTGAAGCACACATTTTAGAAAGGAGGAGAAAGCTAAAGAAGTCGCGGACGAACTTTTTTCATACCTGGTTGATTTTTCATACTATGGGACCTTTAATTTCATTAGTCATTTCTATTTCTATGCCTTGCACAGTCAGCGTTGCTTCAACATTCATATTTCCTGATCAAAAGTACCTGTTGTTTGTAGCTTTACTAACTAACCGCTCTGGTGAAATTAAGCTTCAAGACAAATTAAAAATGGTGTGTCTGGAGTAGAATTTCAATGTAGAAAGCGCCCATATATTTCCTTTTGTTTACCCTCCAGGCATTGAGCTGACTTTGGAGGTGCAGAGAAGTCTGGATCCGAAGGCCACACTGAAGGAGTTCATCCAGGCCTTGGCCAAGGAAGAAAAGTTCCAGCAGCGTGTGAACGAGATCAAGGCAGAGGTTGAAGCTTTCGCGAGTCATTTTGCCATGCCCGGCCTCCCTGAACTGTAAATCATGATGACTCAACAAACGGTAGTTGTTGGACTGATAATTATGCAAATGATTGCATACAATTTTGGAGGTGTGACTTTTTGTGTTTATTTGATACGGTTATCATTTCAAGACACCTTTTGGATCAAGCAGGCATTCAATATTTTTTTCTTTTTTTTGTACTGTGCTTTCATCCGCTGCTACTTTCAATGCTTCAGCTGCAATTCAAATTTTAAAATCTTCAAACCAAATTCATCCATTTAAAAAACATTTCCTTATGAGTTGTGCAGGTTATTACCCCAAGTATGACTATAATTTTCTGTCATGAAGCATCATGTACAGTATTCTACACCAGGTACTTATGTTTTTGTTTTTTGTTTTTAAATCCACCTTGTTTGCTAATAAAAGAAGTGGGCCTAAAGTGGTTTTACTTGCTGTGATTAACAAATTGGCTAGCTGGGATCCGCTCAGCAACTTTGATGGACAATGTTAACAGATGAGACACTGCAACACCTATGAAATAATTCCGTGAAAATATTATAATAAAAAAGTATATATTGTTACACATGTGTATGTGCTTAATTTCTCTAAGAGCCAATCTCTGGTAGCCTGGGAATAGCCAAATTGATTTGTGCTTCACTCGAGGGAGTTCTCCACAATATCAGTCTTGCTCGCGTTGACTTGCTCGGGAAAGGCGAGGCATGCTGTACAACACTTAGAGCTGATTGGACAAAGCAGACTCGTGTGTACGTCTACCTAACTTTTGTGTCGACCAATCGCGGCAAAGGATTAAAATTATCGTCACTGACATGCAACGGTTGTGACTAGCTACTATCATGGCGTTGAGTTTATGTTGTCGGTTTTGCAATGTTGATATGCGGATACAGCGAGAACAGAATTAATTGCAGCGTCCATGCATTCGTCCACCGGTGTCGCCATGTTTGGTTTGTTTCTTCCCACGGCTTTGGCGCTTCTTGTTTTTATCACATTGCATATCCCGCCCCCAAGTACAATGTAGCTCTGTGATTGGTCCGAGTTCGTATCAGTGGAAATCAATGGGAGAGGTACGTATTCCAATGTTGAAAATACTACATGGGAAATCTTGGCCATAAGCAAGAATAAAACAAATTTCTAATTAAATAAAAATAAAAATGATTGCGCAGGACTGCATCAGATCGGGTTCCGTGGGATAAAACCTGTGACATTCTGAATGTCAGGGCCTTTGGTGGTTCCGAGCATGTTGATGAGCTGGAGAGAGCCTCTGCCAAAAGTGTGCGCTAGAGGCCTATGGTCTGGACTATCAAAATTGGGGTGTAAACGCATCATATTCAGGTAACAAATGTAATTTAATGTCCAATGAGGAGCACATACATTTTCATTCACCTTAATCTTTCCATGTGAAACATGAATTTATGAATGCCAATTCCTCATTTTGGAAGATCTTCTGCAAACTTTGCTGTAGTGTCCACACCGCCGTTTTGGAGCCCTGCAGTAGAATCATGGGCTTGGACCTTCCTGATGGATATCTCCTGACAGATAACTTCATGACGGAGAAGAAAAAAATCTCTACAATGTCACAAGGTGATCACACACATTTGTTCGCAATACCTTTGTAATTACTTAAGTAAGAATTCCAGAAGTAGCCTATTACAGCACTTTGTTGGGAGAATAAAAAAAACTAATTGACATCAGGGTTAGCAGACACTTTTAATCTTCTCTTGATTTAGCAGCTTAATCAATAAATAAAAGTGCTACATTGGCATCAATGGATGGATGAATTTTAGTTCACTGCCATCATCGACTGAAATATGCTTTTTGGGGGGTAAAAATGCAAGGATATACCGGGAAAAAGGGAAAATCTAGTAAGAAAAATGCTGTATTGGCATTTAGCATAAACTCTAGTGCTGAGCTACTATCTAATCCGGTAGGTGGCGGTAATTATTTTAGACACGCTTTGGAATTAAACGGAAGTGACGTATTTTGGGTCGAAGGTCGTTTTGCGCGCCTCTCGTGCTAGGCAGGAAACTGTTTCGTGACAAAAACAAACTTTTAAACCAGTCTTAGGTATTTCGTGCTACAAAATACAGCAGTGTCTTACAGGGGTTTTTTTTCCGGTGAACTTGGCGTGTTGAGCCTAAGGGCTCGCCTGGCTAGCTTTTGGTTGGCGACTGGGGGACCAAAAAAATGACCGGCTAATTATTGCAATAGTAGTTAAGGCGCTAGCTAACGTTTTGTTTCATAGCGGGACTCGACGAAATCATCGCATTGAACCATGCAGGACTTACTGGCTAGCGCGGACCACATCAAGTTCGACCTGGAGATCGCCGTAGAGCAACAGCTGGGGGCTCAGCCTCTGCCGTTCCCCGGCATGGACAGTAAGTGCTCGCATGCTAACCGTTTTAGCTAGTTGACGGCAGAGTGCTATTCAAACCATTCAAGCCTGATGATTTTGTTTCCCTAAATGCTTTGATCTTAATATGTGCCCCACCACGCCCCCTTAGAATCCGGCTCTGCTGTATGCGAATTCTTCATGAGAGCTGCGTGCGTGAAAGGTAAAAACAAAAACGTCTTGCTTCATGCACCTAATAATGACCACAATCATCAATCATGTTACATCGCTCTTTTCTTCTAGGTGGAATGTGTCCTTTCCGTCACATCAGTGGAGAGAAGACAGTAGTGTGCAAGCACTGGCTCAGAGGGCTTTGCAAAAAAGGAGACCAGTGCGAGTTCCTGCACGAGTACGACATGACGAAGATGCCCGAATGCTATTTCTACTCCAAGTTTGGTATGTTCACTGGACCTCAGTATTGTTACACAGAACAACCCAGTATTTTTTTGTTGAATGTGTATTGTGTGTGTTACATCTCTTAGGTGAGTGTAGCAACAAGGAATGTCCATTCTTGCACATCGATCCCGAGTCCAAGATCAAGGATTGTCCCTGGTACGACCGAGGCTTCTGCAAACACGGTAGGTCCTTAAAGCAGCTTCCCACCAAGTGACATGAACGAACACCCGTAAGCAATCCACTCGAGTCGTGTAGTGTGCGGGCTTCTACAAATAGTTTTCATGACTTACATGCCGACTGTCCATAACTAGGGGTGTTAGAACAAATCGATTTGGCAATATATCGTGATATTACAGCGCACAATTTTCAAATAGATTCGATATGTGGCCGAATCGATTTTTATACATCATTTTTTTATGGGAATATTCAACAAAACGTCTTACTTAGGGTTAGGATTCACACATTAAGCATGAAATAATGTTATATTAATGGATCGTTAAGCCATAATATTTTATTTTAGTGCTGTTTAAAAATGAAACAGACTGCAACCTGTTTGTTAAATGCAGTGGCTCAGTTATAAGCCTAAATTTTCAGATAAATAAATGCATTTTTATACAAATCTTACAGTGTACAGTTTCTAAATTTGAGCCCCAAAAAATCACAATAATCAATTTATAGATTCGTATCAGGATTAATCGATATTGAATCGAATCGTGTTACGAATCGAATCGCCAGGTACTAGGCAATTCAGACCTCTTATATATATATAAAAAATCATTTGGTAGGATTCAGAATCGATTTTAAATGCCCCAAAATCGATTTTATTTAAATTATTTTATACTGTCTTCCCTTTGTTTGTGTATGCCTTTATTGGGAGCGATGTTCATGTCGTACCCGATTTGGCCACTGAGGGGCAGTGTGGTTCCACGCGGTCTGATACACTTCTTAAGTTGTAGCCACTTAGCGAGTAGAAGGAAAAAGTCAGGATCAAGTTATTCCAATAAAAGTTGTTTTTGTGCTGCGTGAAGCCGTTCTTTTCAGTGATAAAAGTTCCGCGAGTAGCGCGCTAATTAGCATTAGCGAGTCAGACTGGAGTAGATCATTACGATTCCTTTACGACATCTTTAAATTGAAGCAATAATTATTGTCAGTCAAATCATTTTGAATCAAAAACCGTTCCTAATCGAAAATCGATTCTGAATCGAATCACACACCCAAAAATCGGAATCGAATCGTGAGACATTCAAAGATTCCCACCCCTAATAGATATAAAAAGTGAGAGAGTTGTTGCAATAACACAGATGTACAGCCAATCTCAGTGTCATGCTATTGTACAACACCAGCAAAAAAGTGATATTTTGGACTATATTTATATTTTATGCTTACCTGTTGCTAAAAACCGAAGTGTTATGGAGAATCTTTCTGCCTTGGAAATGTACCAAATTAGTTGTTCATGCTCTGAATGAACGGGGCTAAAATAAGTTTGGTTGCAACCTGGAGAAATTTGCAACGTCTGCATTCTCGCAATCGGCGTGTCGTCACAATCACGTGATCTCATGTGGCAACGTGCCCGCCATCTTGAAAAGTGGGAAAGGTTTTGTAAACATTGCCACCGCAATTCTTATGTTTGAGCTATGTTTTTTGCCCTTTTTTTTTTGTCATCGATATTCGTTCTGCATGGTTTATGATTATCGTGACACATTTCCAACAGACGCCAGAGGGATAAAACTCAAAACTAGCATGCATTGGCTCGGAAATATGTTCATAAAGAGTTAAGGAAAGTGAGTCCTTCTATGTTTTTTGTTTTGTTTTTTTAATTAATTTCAATATTCGGTTGTCGTCCTCATTTCTGTGCAATAAAATGTATACTTTAAAATGTTATGTAGTTGTATCTGCCACTAAATAAAAGGAGAAAATAAATAGATGATGAAAGCACAATTGATAAGTACAGTACTGTTAATTAATTCTTGTAAATGTAACCCCCACCAGAACACATCTCTATTCCAGCCCTAATAAAAACTTAAGATTCCAAATGGCAACCAGTAAGTCCAAAATCAAACATGAGGAAGTTTTAACTCACTATCATACAATACTTGTGTATGTACACCCCAACAGGTTTGAACGTAAGAACACCCTTAGTTTCATTTCAGGACCAAGATTTTCTATGGAATACTATACTACAAAAATGCTCACACAAGTGTGGGCCATTGATTGCAAACACGATTTGTTAATAGTACACACACAAAAAAACGTAGTTTTAAGAAATTTATTAAAGAACATTTTTGCACAAATTAGTAGACCCCGAGAAAACATGTTGCTATCCATAAAAGTCATGGAAGTCACTAGAATACTAGATGTAGTCGTTTTTGTTGGATGGATTAATTTTTCACACTATTTAATTTGGCTAAACAAAGGACTTTTTAATTTATGCATTCTATTATCAACCTTATTTTTATGTTGAGTTGAGCACATATTCTACAGAAAACATTTTGTCAAAGTTTTCGAAATTGTTCTTATGTTTATGTAAATTTTTCGAAGGGGTCGGGTGTACTCAAATACGCTGAGCACTGTATGTGTATGTATTGGACTCATGTTAATAATAATAATAATGCATTATATTTATATAGTTGGACACTCAAAGACGCTTCACAGTGGATGCATTATTCGTGCGCTCACACATTCACACTCTGGTGACGTTGAGCTACTTAAGTTGCCACAGCTGCCCTGGGGCAGGCTGATGTTACTCAAAATGGCGCACAATCTTATCGCAATTTGACAAAAGTGCAACCCAGTGTTTTATCTTTCAAACTCTGCACATGTCAAATTGCCGCCTTTCTGAACAGAAAGTATGTTTTTAATAAGGCCAATCAAATGTAATAAAGTATTTGCTCCAAACGCATGAAAGTATGCCTGGATTTAGGTTCCCAACGATGAGAACGGTCCACCCACAGTACTGTCTATTTTCACTGTTCCTCGATTGATCGCTGTCAGCCATTACTCTCCCTTTTATTCTCACGAGGAACAATGAAGAACTGCAGATGCCACTTTAAATGCTTCTCTAGCTGTACAACCCAAAACACATCAAAGGAAAGGGCAATAAATTGCAAACGAGAGAGACCGTCAACCCATTTGTAATCCAGTGCTCGGCAACAAGCGGCGGCAAGCACTTGCTATGGGCGGTGACGTCATAAACACCAGGATGTCCGACTGCGAGAATGATCACAGGGATGGGTGATTATCGAGAAAATAATCACCATTATTTTTGATTGATATGCAAATCATGATTATTAAACTCAATTATTCATTGATTTCAAACCTCAATCTGTAATCATAACGTCATCATACATATCTATGGTGACTACACATTATAACCAAGAATATCCATTTTATGCCTACTTTCTAGGGGTATGACAAAAAACGGTGTGAACCAGAAATGTGTTTTTTTTATTTAAAAGAAGTGCATTGAATCAAATTGAATCGTATCACTTTGAAATGCATCCTAGAAGGAAGTGGCATATTTACAGTACTGACAAGTGCATTCAAATATACAGACGCTCCCCACCTTACGAACGAGTTACGTTCCGGACGATCGTTCGTAAGGTGAATTTGTTCGTAAGTTGCTTCAGTGCTATATTTTGTATTATAATTTATGTTTAAAGCCTATATAAGTATATTGAAGGTTTATATAAGTATGTTTAAGGCTTGTACAAGTAACCTGCATTGGTTTGTACTGAAAAAAAATTAATAAAATGGAGAGAATACGTACAGTACTGTACTGTACTACGTATGTTAGAGAGAGCGAGCGAGAGAAACACACACAGTATGTACATGTACGTAATAAGATAAATAAAATTAAGTTTAACTTACTTTTGGAAGATGTACTCGATGCTTAAGGAGATGATGGAGGAGGAGGAAGAGGAGGATTTTATATCATGAGAGATTCTTCGTCATCGCTGGAATCGGCTTCAAAAGTTATTTCCTGCTTCATGGGGACCGGCGTTTTCTTCCTCCTCCTCCTCGCCACGTTGCTCAGCCTCCAATGAGCTCTCACAGCGCCAATCGTCGGTATTAGCGGCGGAAAGAAGCACTACGCGCAATACAAAATCTAACTTACAGCATCTCTTTCCAAACATTTTTCGACATACTGTACGCGCAGAAATGTTCGTATGTACCGTTGTACGCAACTCGAATGTTCGTAAGTAGGGGAGCGTCTGTACGTGTGGGGGGTGGGGGGTTGATGAAGGAAAAAAAAGGAATTGCATCATACTCTCGAACTGAGGCCGAAATGTTTTGCATCCCACAATCAAATCATCTTTTTTGTTGACTGGAGTTGCACATCCCCACTAGGTTCTCTTAATTGAAGGCTGAATTGTACACTGGGATGAAAGTGAGCGGATGGCTGTCTGTCTGTCTACGTATATGCCCTGTGATTGACTGGCCACCAGACCAGACTGAATCCCAGCTGTGGCCGTGAGCATGATAAGCGCGGTGGGAAAATGATTGTGACCTGCTGTAATGCTTCCATCTTGTGTACTTCCTGTTTCAGGTCCCGACTGCAGACACAGACACACAAGAAGGGTGATTTGTGTTAACTACCTGGTGGGCTTCTGTCCAGAAGGAAAATCTTGCAAATTTATGCAGTATGTATCAAGTTTGCATTTTATATTAATTGTATGTAAAATAAATGCAGTTTTGCACCTCTCTATTAAGCCTGATTTTTTTCCCCCCCCTCTCTCTCTCTCTCTCTCTCGTTAGCCCTCGTTTTGAATTGCCAATGGGCGCCCTCGAGCAGCCTCCCCTGCCTCTACAAAACCAAAATCAGACAAAGGTGAGACACCTGCTCACGCACAGGAACAAGTGACGGTGATGATGGTCACGTTTGTGTTGGTCCTCGTATGCTGACCATGAATCATTTGTCATTGCTTGGATTTCTGCAGACGGGGCCGATGATAGGGCGCTCGTCGTTCTCGGTCATCCACCTCACCAACGCCAACCCGGGCCTGCGCAACAACTCTTCCATGAATGCAACTCAACAGAATCATCCCATTTCCAACAGAGGGCCTCGACCACTGGACCAGGTCACCTGCTACAAGGTGATTCACAGTATAACGCTAAATGGGCTATTTTTTTTAGCGTCTTTAGTTTTTACGGAAAAGCAAATTGCTCCTGTTGCCACCTTTTTTTCCTTGTGTGCAGTGCGGAGAAAAGGGCCACTACGCCAACAAGTGTAATAAGGGCCATCTTGCTTTCTTGAGTGGCCAGTGACCTTCAAGCTGGTGTAATGAGGCACCAGGGAAGATAGACATTTTACAGGTTGATCCTGTGATTTTTTTTTTTTTCCATATTCTTGTCAATCTACTTATTCACAGGCACAAGGAGAGATTCATGTTGCTTCAACTTGTACTTTTGCCTTTTATACAGTATGGGGGAAAGAAAAAAAAAGATGCCATTGTCATCATTTGTGGTGTACTTAAATGGAATTCCTCTGCAAAAAAAAAAAAAATTCCTTAAAATAGTGTGTGATTTCTATTTGTTCAGTTAGTTGTACGTATGTTAGCCTTTGTGTATTAAAGACCTGCCGTTATATTTCACCCAACAGGTCAAACCCCCAAAATAATTCATTACAAGACAAAGCAGCTACTCTGATTAGTAGAGGTTTGAATGATGCCCCATGTGAAAGTGAGGACAGATTCTCAGTGTGTAAATAAACGTACCATGCCAAAACGTGTCATATTAGAAATCCTCAAAAACAATGTCCAATATATAAAAAAAAAAAAAGTGCATCAAAACAAAAGCCACAATAACTCTTCATATTGTTTATTGGTCACATATTGAACATGAGCTGAGAAAGCAAAGAGGACCTGAACAGTCCATCCCTGAAGGTCTGATGGCGCTGGTCAGTGGTACTTCCTCCAACGATCGTGTTCTACAAAAGGAAGAGCACAAACACGATTGAAAATAATTTTTTACCATCATGAAATTTCAGAAAGACAAATCACTCTTAAACCCAACACTCATGTTAAATTGCGATGTAAACCGTACAGGGGCAACTGAATGTCTTTTAAAACAAATTTCTGTAGGTATGACTTGAGGACGGCATTAGCAAAGATTAGTCATGGACTGCAGCATCAATTTCTCATATATACCCAGGAAATGTATCCTTTTTTTGTGGTTGGCACAAAAAATGTGCCAGAAACAGACAGGTAGAACAATTCAATTGTCTTGCACTAGATGGCACCAATTGCCAGTCATACAACAGAACAATAGCTTTGTGTAAGCAGGCCCAGATTCAACATTGAGCAGGTAAATTGAGAAAGCATTATTTAAGTATACAAAGACACATTGTGACACTAGATTGGCGGTGCACGTACAAATTAGAGTTTCGTTGCCACCATCGGCATCAAAGTCCATAGCAAACTATTTTACCCATCAAGCAGGCACAGCATTTGTTGATCCTTGCCATGGTTAAAATAAATTGCATATTTAGTATTCAACACAGTTTGTTTTCTTAAATTGACAACTAAACATCAAAAGGTAAAGTGAAAGCGAATCTCTTACTAAGGTGGTCGTATTCCCACACGTAGCTGAGAACCACGTAGCCAACAAGCACCATAGCAATGCCGCCAATGCCTCCCTTCTTCACGTCAATGTACTTGTTGTAGTATCTTAGCTGACCTGGAGGAAATGACATGACGGGTTTGGGTGAAAGAACGCAATTTTGACAAATTGAAAACAGAGCATAGGTTTGTAGTCAAGGCAGGTGTCCTCACCCCTGCGGATGGAAGAGAAGATCCCATTGGGGGTAAAGTCTCGTGAGCCGAACCACCTGCCCAACTCGCCCAGTTTCACATCCATCAGACGCTTCTCAGCTATGGGAACTACCGGTATTAAGAGGAGATAATTGGAAAAATCAGTTCAAATAAAATCTTACTCCTGGACAGTGGTGTGCATGCATTTCAGTGTATGGAAGCAGCATGGCCATTGCTTGCATTCACACACTATGGAAAATACTCAGTATCACAATGAACACGTGTGAACAGAAAACATTACATACATTACAATGCCATGTCTTTACCAGCTTTTTACCCAATTACACCGGGTAGCATGTGACAATTGTAAAAACATCTTAAATTCATCTTAAAATTTCCGTGAAAAAAAAAGAGATTTCAAACACTACAACAGCCTACTAATGACTTCATTAAAAAAAAAAATTAATGCACAATAAAACAATATACTGTATTTACGAACGGAAAGTAGACGTTATCAACGTGACAAGTTAGCCAAAACAGCAATACATGCACTGGCTAGATTATGGAAATCGTACATCAGATTGTTATTACTTTAATAAATTATTTCAAAAATATTTTTTAAACACAATTATAGCAATGGCAGTCAAAGTCCTTGACGCGACTCGGAAGGTTTCACTGCGGCCTTCGGGCTAACACACATACAGATTAGTTCACTGTCAGTTAACGCAATCAAACACTTAAAATATGCACAAATATAGAATTATTTCCTTAATAAAGCCCACAAAACGGACACGATTGTGAATTTTTGCGCAGAGGACACGCTATACTACCTGGTCTGTCCGCCATCTTGACCGGTAGAGTTCGGGTGGCTGAGTTGCAGAGAATGATGGGGGAAAGCCGCGGTGCATTATGGGAGCAGATGTAGTTTTATAGGTTTTCCACTAGAGGACACAGGACACTGGGACAGTAATATGGATGAATTCAAGTTAGTCGTTTTGAATGTCTTCAGAAAACACACACACACACACACAAAACCCTTCATAAATTCCAAAAACAAGAGTCTACTTACCTTTACGGATTAACATGATGGGAAGATAGGAAGGAAAAACAACATTAATCTATGAATTGGATTCTAAACTCAGTTTTGGATGATGCTGAAGACACTGCAGCCGCAGCAGCAACAGTTGCAGTAGCACCTTCATTATCAGGTTCATTTATTTGCCTTTTTTCCTCCAATTGAACTAAAGGATGAGTAGTTCTCATGTGCCGGTGTAAATTGTTTGTAGAGCCTCCCCGATATGAAATTTTAGTCTTGCAGACTTTACACTCTGCCTTAGTTTTGTCAGTTGTTGTATTGCGTTTTCTCTTGTCACTCATTTTTTAACAGTTTTTTTTTACCTTTCCGTTTATACAAGCGAGCCGGTTCGTTCGCGACCAACACATCACTACAGTTTTGAGCTTCATGTCAAAGGCTGTGAATACTTACGTACATGTGATTTCTTTGTTTAATTTTAACAAACTTTTTTTTTTAAACACACGCACACAACACCCCCCCCCCCCCCCTCCACTATTATAGGTTAGGCTAATGTGTGTAGAATTTTGAGGGGAAATAGGAAATTAGGGAGGCACGGTGGCTGACTGGTTAGCACGTCCGCCTCCCAGTGCAGAGCATGTGAGATCGAGTTCGGGCTTCAGCCTTTCTGGGTGGAGTTTGCATGTTCCCCCCATGCTTGCGTGTGTGTGTCCCCCCCCCCGCCCCCACCCCCCCCCCCCCCCCGTACTCCGGTTTCCTCCCACATTCCAAAGACATACATGGGAGGTTGTCCATAGGTGTGATTGTGATTGTGAGTGTGGATGGTTGTTCGTCTCTGTTTGCCCTGCGATTGGCTAGCAACCAGTTCAGGGTGTACCCCGCCTACTACCCGAAACAAGCTGGGATAGGCTCCAGCACCCCTGTGACCCTTGTGAAAACAAGCGGTTAAGAAAATGGGTTGATGGAATATTAATTTATTCGAATTTGGCTGTAACAAATGTGGAAAAGTGAAGTGCTAAGACTACTTTCTGGATGCACTGTTTGAATTGTGGCATGATAGTGGTGATATTATGTCGGCTAAGTCTTTCACTGAGTTTCAGTGGATAAACCAACTTGCAAATTATACCATTTCGGAATGAAAGACAATTTATAATGCACATCATCTATGTAATCTAATGTGCTGTTGTTACAAATTGGTAATTATTAAGCCCCTTTCTCCATAAACATTTGTTGTCTTTAAATTAACCCTTTGTTCCACAATGGATTTCAAATAATGAACTGGACTATTTATCAAAACATCCATCCATCCTTTTTCTCTAGCACTTGTCTTCATTAGGATCGCAGGTGAGCTGGAGCTGATCCCAGCTAAAACTTTAGGCAAGAGGCAGGGTACACCCTGATTGCCAGCCAATATCACAAGGCTTTTTATTAAAAAATATATATAAAGAATTAAAAATTGCACTTGTAGTCAAGTCTGCATGTAGCTACTCAAAGGGGTTTGTTGTGATGTGAAAGTGGTCGATCAAAGAACAGCCAACATGCCCGCAGGCCGCTGCACTCTTATTTATACTGTGTCATACCTGCAGATAGAGACGAGATCTAATTCTGGCTGGTGTGTGAGTGGAGCAGCCCGGCGCTAGGGAAGGATCCAATATGGCGTGTGGGTCGATATACACACGCAAATATACACACACAGTTCACAGTTGTGGTTTTGGCCTGCTTCCAAGGCGCTTCTCTTTATTAGAGTGATTTGCCTGCTTCTCTGCAATGACTTTAATTAGATGGAAGACTTCCAAATGCCCCGCACTCGGCACTCAGTCGGCTTATAAGCAATATATTTTAGCTTGACAATTTTGCTACACTTCTCTTTTTGTTAACTCACAACTAGTCACTATAGTAAACAAACAAGTTAATTAAAGAGTGTTAATTGAGTTTAGATTATGTAATGTCTTCCAGTTAGAAGAAGTACCGGCAATATATATATATATTTTTTTTTGGGCCATTGTGAAATCTCCCCTGTGCTTATCAACACACAAAATGCTCCTCATGTTTGCATTAAAATACTCTATTTTTTAGACTACTTTTAACACCTAAGGGAATTGTGTTGAGGCTATGTACACACGTAGCCGTTTTTTTTTTGCAAACGGGAGATATATTTCTGCGGCTTGCTCTGTCATCTATACGTCCTTTGGGATTTCTTTTTTTTTTTTCATTACAAACGAGGTTTTCTAAAAACTCTGGCCAAAGTGAAGATTTGCGCATTTCTCTGGCTCCGCGGTCGCGTGTCCGTCACTAAACGAAGTTTTACGTCGTCCTCTACACACGTCACTCAATCACATACCTCAAGTTGTTGTTGTTGTTGTTTTTTTAAGGGGGGGAATTCGTTTCCCCACCGGGGAGAGACCATGTTTGTATATGTGTGTGTGTGGTGAATGAGTGGGAAAAAAAAGTTGTTAAAAAAGAAGTGAAGCTTTTTAAGATTTGGTATTTATTATCTTTGTTTTCTTCTATGCTCTGTTTATGATTTATTTATTGACTGTTTACAAGTTTTTTTTTAATGAATAAAAACGTTTTGTGTGCGCTGACAGCACTGATCCACATGTAGCGGCGCTTGTGTTACGTATAGTGAAGTGACGTCAAGAGATGAGCAGTATTTGGCTAACTACTGCCACCTAGAGGCTTGGCATGCATCTCATTGTAGGCCCAATTTGTGGAAGTGGCGTCGCCAGACTGGAATTGATATGAATTTACTTAAAAACGCACAAATGCGGTTAGCTGTGGATGTTTTCTTTTCTACAAACGTGGTGGTGTGGACACTATTTTTTTCTACACCCAGAGGAGGGAAATA
The DNA here is from genome assembly GCF_051991255.1 of Vanacampus margaritifer. NCBI lineage: Eukaryota > Metazoa > Chordata > Actinopteri > Syngnathiformes > Syngnathidae > Vanacampus > Vanacampus margaritifer. The sequence continues at coordinate 12,299,188 of NC_135433.1, read as the reverse complement.
TCCGTTAAAAAAAATACCCTGCTACGTGTGTACATGGATTCTTTCATTTGTTCAATCTCAATATTAAAAAGTATTAAGACAAAAGACACGTGTTTGATTTTGATGGAGAATAATTCTGAACAACTAACCCTGTTGTCCAGGTTCACTTGCTTGTTCATTGCTTTTTTGTTTGGCTTGCTTGTAGTCTGCCTTGGGCCTGATTGCACTTCACAGCAGTCTGTACTGGCAACACACAAACACGCGCACACACACACCGTCTCCCGCACACATGTATAGGGAACCAGTGTGAGACGGATGATTTGATTCCGCTTGAAGAGGCAGGTGCCCTGGAGGTCTGCCACAGAGACAGCTCTTTGAAGCTGATAGAGAGAGATGGAGGTGGAGGAAGAGAAGGAGGCTCGGTCAGAATAGAGGAAAGAGAAGAAAAGCCATTTGACAAGGATGGAAAAGGATGCCAGGAAATGCAAGAAGAAATGGAAGTCCGAAGCTGAAGGAGGAGAAAAGATGGAAGGTTAAGAAGGCACTACTTCTTTTTCCCCGTGTGTCCTTTGTGTTTGTCAATTTCTCCTCTGTGGCCCAACAACATGGGACACTCAGTCAGTCAGAGATGCTTTATAGGACTGCCTCCTGTTTCTACAACAATCTCATTAGAACTGCTGTGAGGCGTTCACTGGCCCTAAGGAAATTTACGAGTGGCATGAAAGATATGGAGCAAGGGGGAAAGAAGATAGTTTGTGTTGGCTAGCTCCCTTTAGCGCTAATGCTTTTGGCCACTCAATCAAACTCTTTCACTCACACTCTTTAATGTGATGCACGCCAAAAAATTTAAGTTTGACCACACTCACATGATATGGACAAAATAAGTGCAGTATCACTCTGTATTGTTTTTTTTATTACTCACTAACCATTACTCAGCAACTCTCATGAGATTTCAGTTTATTGAGTACCCAAAGGGTTAACTGTTTTAATTTGTTTCAGACTTTCGTACCTAGCCATCTCTAACCATCTGTACTAGTTCTCTTGCTTTGTCCAAAAACACTGCAGTTGAGTCAGAAAAAGAGCCACTGCACAAGGCTCTGTGCACTTTAATTTGTAAACCAGCTAGCCGTTACTTAGCAACCTTAATAAACAGCAAGATGGAGATAATGCTAATGGGGGCGATGGAGGAGGAAGTGAACACTGCTTCCCTGCGCTGCACTGTGCTGTCAAGCATGGATGTACCGTGTGTGTGTGTGCGTGCGCGCGAAAGAGATAACAGTGTGTAAAACAAAGCTGAATGATGGTGAGCCACACACAATACAAATATCACATATACTCTGACCAGGATTTACCATTATTATGATTGTAATGAGTCACAGATGGAATAGTGAAAACACATTTAAAATGACAAAACACACAAATTTACAACTTATCCAATATAAAATGATTCACAGAACATACATTACTCAATATATGATGAAGAAAATGGGACTCTCAGACTCCGACATTTGTCTCCAATGCTTACAAAACACTACAGACACTTATGTTCATGCTTTATGGTTATGTACTCCGGTTATGTATTTCTGGACTAAAGTCTTAGAAAAACTTTCCGCTATTTTGGACTGTAGGATACCTTTATCTCCAAACTTGTGTTTGCTAGGTGACCTAACAACAACTGACTTGCCACATAAACAATTTCAATCTACACTTGTAGCCCTTACTATCGCTAAAAAAACAATTCTTGTTAACTGGAAAAATAAACAAACTCTGGATATCGACCAATGGTCTAACCTCCTCATAAATCACATTTTAATGGGAAAAATATCTGCCTCAAATAAAAACCAAATATCAAAATTTATAGAAACATGGTCTACGTATATAGAATTTTTTAACCTAATTCCGGTTACTTAATTCTGTCTGTTAGCGAGAGCCACTACATCGTGATAACTTACATTGATGTTTCTGCATTTGGCAATTTATTATTATATTATATTATTAGTATGGGATTTTTTTTAATGGGCTTTAGGTGAACTGATAAATACACACACGCTCACACGCTCGCACGCACGCACGCACACACACACACACACGCACATACACATACTCACCCACATACAAAAAAAAAATATATATATATATATATATATATATATATATGTGTGTATATGTATATATATATGTATATATATTTTAAAAAAAAACATTTATTAAATTTTTTTTAATTTGTTTGTTTTTAAAAAAAAAGGAGAGCAATGATGATGTCAAATCGAATGAACAATACTGAGCTCTCCTGAGAAAAAAAAAAAAAAAGATTGAATAGTGGTTCAACTTCAGAATCTGTGACTCCTTGAATGTGACTGTCTTATATTGTATGTTGAAGTTTATATTTTCAGAGTACTAAGCAGCTATTTTGTATAGAATTACAACATACGCAAGTACATTTCAATCAAATGTCTACAAGTACAGTACTGTAATGTAATAACAGCCAATGAAAGGCAATACAGACACTAAACTCACAAATACGATACTGCAAGCCAGTGGACCCGGAGAAATGATTCAAAACAAGTAGTAAATCATACAAGAGTCAACAGAATAGAATGTAATACCAACATCTTTTTCTTGTCTGTGAAAATTACGTAAGACAGCAGCTATGAAAAGTCTACACACCCCTGTTCATATTCCACGTTTTTTTGATATGAAAAATGAGACTAAGGTGCACTGCACACCTTCTTATAACTGGGTTATATGTGTGTTTTCAGAATTAACCAATCACATTCAAACTGTTATTAGTCAGCAAATAAGTGTCCCAACTAAAGTTCAGATGTTCTAGTAGGCTTTTTGTCACCTTTTTTTTGTGTTTACTTTCTGGCAGCAACCTTAAGGTTTTGTGCTAGCAAAACAACAATTCGTAAAGGTTATAATTCCTGCCACCTTGCTTAAGGAAAAGCCTACTAGAACATCTGAACGTTATTTGGGGTAAGTCAGAAGTGTTTGGTTGCAGGAGTGTGCTGACTCCCAATCAACATGATTCTGAATGTGATTGGTTAACTCTGAACACACACCCACACCAAATACCACTCATAAGAGGGCATGCACAATTGCACCAACAGAAGATCGCAGTTGTTCATTTTTATTTCCCCGTTTGGAAAAAAAAAAAAAAAAAAAATCATTTGAATTGTACAGGTATCAATGTTGGCAAAGGTTTTGAATTGATTTTTTTAATATCACAAATACCTGGCATGTGAGCAGTGCTGTGTAGACTTTTTATGCCCATTGTACACGCATGTATAGTATGCAGTGGAATGCACACCCAATCTTTTGCTGAGATAATAAGAAATGGTTGTAAAAAGCTAATTGTACATAAACATAAAGTTGCAGAAGCTGCCTCTCTCAATGGAAAAAATGTTCTTTCTGTCTTACATAATGTTTTAAATATATGATAATGCTGTGGAAAATGTCATTAAACAGCTAATCTATTGGTGACCTTATAACTTTTGTACAGTTTTGAATATTTAAATGTATTGATGTATACTCTTTGTGCCACATTAACAAGCCTATAATACTGAAGCCCTCTCTCCCATCTTTTCAATCTTTCATCTTCATCACCGCACAAGTAACAGCTCCTCTGCTTTCTCCTTTTTCCACTCCATCTGTCTCCCTGCCTTGATCTCTCTATCTGTACATCTGCACCCGTTCTCTCGGCTTTCATCTCTCTTCTTCACCCGCTTGACTCCTGCTGCTCCTCTATCTCTTCATCTTTCCTTTCTTCACTTTTTACAGTGTTTGTTGAGGTAAGGCTACAGCCACAGGTATTCACTTTGGTGTACCAAATTCTGCATCCATTGAGAGGATTCACACTATTTTATTCCCACACACTACTAACACTGGAATTGTTTCAGGGTCCACGTTTGAGTAGTCTCTGGACAAAATGTTACTGTCCCCACCACTGCTGCCCTGAACACAAGAATCCATCATCCACGAGTTAGGGTGACCTATAAGTTAGATGTGCATAGAGAGAGAGAGAGCGAGAGAGAGAGAGAGAGAGAGAAATAGATAGAGAGAGAGAGAGAGGAAGAAAGAAAGAGAGAGAGAGAGAGAGATATTTTGTCTTCTTTTTAATAGATATTCTAGCATACACTGCATGCTTGGTTGAGTTTCCAAGAATTAACATATTTAAAAGGATTGATTAAAGTAAACATAAGCTGCTGTGACAGCATTGTGCTAAGTGGGTGTCACCAATGCATCGCTGGTTTTCTTTAAAAAAAAAAATCTATAAAAAAAACGTAAGCATATTTGATTATAAATGTTTTGTTGGCGAATTCAACTAAGCGTAATGTCAAATCCGCATGATTTAAAGCTGTGGTAAAAGCTTGTTAAAGGACTTTCAAGAACTGCAGCGACGAGACTAAGCAGCGAACCTCTCTCTCTCGCGGGCTCGCTCTCTCTCCCCCCTTCCCTTCACCCATCCTCTTCCTCCTCAGCCGCTGGATGCTGCGTCAGGAGGCGTGAGGCTCTGTCTGGATGGAGACCGACTGAAGAGCCACCAGGGCCGAGGAGAAGGGGCGGTCAGACAGAGGGGCGGCCGAGGCACCGAGGTAACCTGTTGTTATGTCGTTATCTGTATTTTACATTTCAGAAAGAACAACTTGAGTGAAGGGAGAGTAATTGGAGAGAGCACAGTTGGGTGGAATATATGAGAAAATAAACGGCAATCGTCTTTTGCACTGGTCGGTTTACCTTCAGCATTAGGTTTTTCTTTCTAAAACGGCGGTAGAATGCATGCGCTTTATGTTTTTTATTAATGTACTGTTCAATAATCAATATGCACGTAATTGGGCGCGTATAATAAAAACACATCTGCATGTGTTAAATTGATTTTTTTTTTTTTTTAAAGCTACAAGATCTTCGATTGCGCTTCAGTTAACGTGACAGGGTTGCCTTTTAATTTAAACCAAGAAGCTCGTGAGCGCCTGTACTAGGTTGTCATTGGAATGGCGTCCAACTGCAAATAAACAGGAGCTTTATACCCCATCACCGCCCCTCCAGGGGAATAAACCTAATATGACCTCTTATTTCAATGGTGCATGAGTCAAGATTGCACAGTCAGATAAGTATTGCTATGAAGATATGTTTATTTTGTGGTTGTATTTTGTTTGAGAGCTGTCAAAATATTACATATTGATGCAGAACAAAACAATAGTTTAAAAAAAACTAATTGAAAAGGTAATTTTTTTTATGTTGCGCTCTTACTTTGTATTGTAAGTGTCGAGTTTATTTGTGCAGTGCTTCACAAATTACAGAACCGCATTTTACAGCTGATAAAAGAACATTAACAAAACAATCAAATTTGGAGGAGGGTGAGGTTAATGCATCTGCCTCACTCACAGTATCGTAGTCCCAGGTCCAAGTTGCTTCTTACCCATCACACGGGTAGGCTGTTCTGCCTTCCTAAATTGTCCATAGGTGTGAATGTAAATTGTTGTTTGTCTCCATTATGTGTCCTTGTGAATGTCCAGTCCAGTCGCTGCCTCTGAGTCAAGCAGCTCAGATAGAATCCAGCTCACTCACACCCATAATGAGGACAAACGGTATAGAAAATGGCCATATAATACCGCACATTCGTCAATGTCATTAAGTTATGTAGCGGTTTTGAGTCTTGTTGCAAATGCACAGTGGCAAATGTGAGGATTGTGCAGCTGGCCGCAAGTGTTTGTGTGTACATGACAAAGAGGAGCATGTGTCACATCAATACTGCACTTCATGCAATGTTTTCCTCAACACTACTCAGCTGACTAGAGCCAGTGAAAGATTGAGCCCAGCTGCCGTACTGACATAGCGCTTGCATGCTGTGAGTGGGGTGTCTTGTGCGTACACATTCTATTATGTTGCAAAATGGCCGGTAATATACTGCAAACTCGATTATCTGTATTTGATTTCATGTAGCTTCTGTCTGCTTTAATAAAAGGAATGTTTGTAATCGTAAACCTGGCCAAGGAACTTGAATACTGAATAGTTTTGTAGAGCTTTAAGATGTTACTTAACAAACATGTCAAAAGCGGCGTACCATATTAACTCATTCACTGCTATTGACGTCAAAATTTCATTTGAACTATTTCTATTGGTTTAACATTTTTTCCACTTTTGTTAACAAGAGTATGAAAACCTAGAAGAAGAAAAAAATATTGTACATTTAGAACAGATATCAAATTTGTGATTAATAGTGAGTTAACTATTGAAGTCATGTGATTAATTACAATTCAAAATTAGCAGCGTCGGGCAATTAAAATTGTAATTAATTGCATGACTTCATGAGTTAACTCACGATTAATCACAAATGTTATATCAGTTCTAAATGTACAACAAAAAAAATCTAGGTTTTCATACTCTTGTTAACAAAAGTTGAAAAAATGTTAAACTACGAGAAATAGTTCAAATTCATTTTTGACGTCTACAATCGTCAATGGCAGTGAATGAGTTAAGCTTAATGTCTGTGTTTATGTGGCATATAAAACATAAGAAAAAATAAGCTGCTTCCACTGAAAGATGTAAAAAAAAATAAGCTAAAAAAAAAAGAGTACAAATACTCTCATCACACTGTTAAGTTGTAGCTCAATATTTAATTCATAACACAATTTGTCTTTCACTTTTCTGCATTCACCTCAGTTCAATTGGCTGACCGTCATGCATCTTTTGTCATTTGTTCTGTCTCAGTAAACACACGCGCACAATAAGCTCCCACGTCTCGTATAACCTTGGCTTGTCTGACTGCATTTATTAAAGCTTGTGACAGATGTCTATTCTTTTCTACCTTAACACCCTTTACATTTTGTTCCCATGGTTTCCTTGCAGCTCCTCCATCTTCCAAGGACTTCCTGCCTCTCTGCCTCACCCGCTGCTGGAACAGGGTCTCTCTTGGGAATTGTGCGCAACATGCCCGCTCCCACGAGTGTCTAGCGAGCGTCCGACTTGGCCTGCAGAAGATGGACGCGATGGGAGCAGAGCGTCGCAGGCCCACGCCGGCGCAGACGCCCGAGGAGAGGGACGTGTGGAGAGCCGGATGGAGGGACGCAGGAAGAGAGGGATGGAGGGACGGACGAGAGAGCGGAGTGGTGCAGAGCTTCAGTTTTGACTCCTACCAGCTGGAGGAGGAGGAGATCAGCAAAGACGTCCCAGAGAGAGGCGTTCTGGCGCTATCTGAGCCCGGTGAGCTGCTATCTGACTGCGCACACACAAAATGTAGCTAGGGGTCATTGTTGAATGTACACCATCCATTTTCTATGGTTTATCTCGTTCACTCAAGTGACGGTTATCGGCTGGCTACAACTAGGACTAAAAATAAAAATATTTATTTTATTAAACAATGGGTTCATTAACTATAGCTCAGTTAAGAACAAATCTTTATAAATTATATTATTCAAATAAAGTATTTCATATCCAAATATATTCATGTGTTTTGTTTTTTTCTACAAATGAGCCGGACCATCTCCCCCCTTTAAAAATGAAATGTGACCCTTGTGCAAAAAAACAGTCTTGGAGAAGATCTCCATTCATGTTTACTATCTACAAATCTGCTCATCTCTTCTACAATGTTGTATTAATGTAATTAATTAGGTTAATGTAATTAAAAGGGATGTTCAATCACTTTTTTTATCAGACCAATACCAGTATGATTACTCAACTCTTCAGTACTAGTCACCGATACAGATACTAAGTACTGATACCACTAATTTTTATTAAAAAGACAGATAATTTTAAAGAAAGACCTATATGAAACCTTTTTTTCCTTTTAATTGCATGACATGAATGAATTTTCTTTAATGTCCAACTTGTATTTCCTGATCATAGAACGGCCACAAGAGGACAGACAGCTGATTCTGGTATTGGCTGCCAAAGCGAGTACCAATTCCTTAGTTGAAAAAAGATCGGGTATCAGAACGATACAGAGACCTGGTATCTGTATTCGCCCATCTCTAGTAATTAACCCATCCCATCGCCCAGACATGGAAAAGAAAGTCTCATTTACTAAACAGCCAGTACTTACCAGAAATTTCTGCAGTTCCTTCGGTGTTGCTGTCGGCCTCTTGGTGCACAGGGTGTGTAGACTTTTTAAAGTACTATTTCTTTATAAAGGAAGTTCTGTTTTTATCAGTGTTTTTCGTTAACAGAATTCCATGCAGCAAATTATTTTTGGTCTTCATCCAAAAAATAAGTGCCAAAAGTTGTTATTTTTCATTAACATTGTAACACCTTCATTTTCAGAGAATGATGTTATAAATCATATAAATGAAATGCATTTACAGGAGGGATTCAATAAAGGTGTTCAATTTGGTTCTGATCCAAATAGGAATCGAATAAATTATGTGTTTATCTATGTGGATCAACCACAAGCTACAAGCTACTACATCACCTATCAAGGTGATGCCAAAAATGACATCATCGTAAAACTGCAACAAGGAAAAACAGAAGAACTGAACATTTTCTGTCCCCTTGTCTATCTTTCCTTTAAGAAAGATGTACTGTAGTGTGTCAGCCCCGGTCTGTGATTTCATCTCTTTTTTATCAATAACCCTTGTCTGTTTCCTTCGCGCTCAGACTTTGAGGAGCCGATCCCCGACGACCGTTACCATGGCATCTATTTTGCAATGCTATTGGCTGGCGTGGGGTTCCTGCTGCCCTACAACAGCTTCATCACAGACGTGGACTACCTTCACCACAAGTTCAGAGGTACAAACCAGGGTTATTTCAGTTGACGAAAACTAACAAAAAAAATAAAACAAAAATTCAAAAAACTATTTCGTTAACGAAATAAAATAAAAACAAAAATGCTGTTTAAAAACTGAAAACTAACTGAAACTACATTTTACTAAAACTGACTATAATTATAACGAAAATGTCCTTTGTTTTAGTCTTTGGTAATTAATTTAATGTATGAACCTTTGGGCATGATTTTAAATGTGATTTTAAGTAGATTTATTTCACCGGGATAAAGACATTTGAAAGTGTCGCACAGAAGTGATGTCATCTAGGAGCAGCCAATAGAAAAGCACCTTCATATGACGTCGCTCTGAGGCGACAACGAAATGTAACGCTAGGTAAGAAATTAGTTACTTTTCTTATTTTACCATGGTGTTTATTAAATATTGCGCACAAGCAGAGGTGGCAAATCCAGGTCCAGAAAGCAAAAACCCTGCCACAGTTTGGCTTTAACCCCAGGTGCTAGCTAGCTAGCCAGTTCCCTGGCTAGCTCCCATGGCGCTCGTTTACCTGCTAGGGAGCGAGCTAGCTAGCTAGCATAAATGGTTAAAGCCTAACTGTGGCAGGGTTTTTACTTTCTGGACCTGGATTTGCCACCTCTGCGCAATAGTAAAACACATTAAAAACAAAAAACAAAAACTAATACTGAAACTAATGAAAACTAAACTAAAACTAAGCATTTTTTACACAACTAAAATTAATAAAAACTAACAGAGCCACCCTGAAAACGAATTAAAACTAACTTTAAAAATAAAAAAAAAACTTAAAATGAAATAAAACTAACTCAAATGAAAATTCCACACATCAATATGAATTACATGTAACTTTTAAGAGTGTCACAAAAGCATTTTATGATATAACTGCCTGTTCCAGGGACATCCATCGTGTTTGACATGAGCCTGACGTACATCCTGGTGGCTCTTTTGGCCGTCCTCCTCAACAACGTGCTGGTGGAGAGGCTCAGTTTGCACACCAGAATCACTGTGGGTGAGTCACACATTCACCTACAGAGAAATTGTCACAACATCTCCCTTACACTAAAGACACTTGGAGGTAGTGAAGGTAAAATGGGCACATTTGGGAGTCCTCTTGCTGCCAGCAACTAGATTGAAGATTCAAACTACAGTTGCACTTAAAACTATTCCAATCGCATCGTCATTTACATTTATTGTTTAAAATGAGCAAAGTTTAATTAGATGTCCCATTGTAATGTTAGATGTGATGAGCTATTTAAATTGTACAGTGTTTATTTTGTATACTGTATTAAACTAATGTTGAATCTGATCAAAACATTCTATTAACTCATTCACTACCATTGACGGCTATAAACGTCAAAAATTCATTCGAACTATTTCTATCAGTTTAACATTTTTTTCCCCACTTTTGTTAACAAGAGTATGAAAACCTAGAATTTTTTATTGTACATTTAGAACATATATGACATTTTTAATCAATCGCAAGTTAACTACTGAAGTCACGAGATTAAATAGGAGTTAAAACTTTAATCACCCGACGCCCTGAATTTTTAATAATATTTTCTTTTTCTTTTTTTTTTATTCATTCACTGCCGTTGACGGTTATAAACGTCAAAAATTCATTTGAACTATTTCTATTAGTTTAACATTTTATCCCCACTTTTGTTAACAAGAGTATAAAAAACTAGAATTTTTTATTGTACATTTAGAACAGATATAAAATTTGTGATTAATCGTGAGTTAACTAGTGAAGTCATGCAATGAATTACAATTTAAAAAAAGTATTCGCCTCTTGCCCCTGATTTTTAATAATCTTTTTTAAATGAACTTATGGCAGTTAATGAGTTAAAACTCCATTTTGCATCATAGTAATCTTGTACTGCAGTGTTCTCTGCAGCATAAATGAGATCCACTTGAATCCTTCAGGAAACATCCAGTCAAGAGTGCTCGGCACTGACATTAATAAAGTCCAGATTGAAGTGTAGGTTCTTCACTGGATGATGATGATCTTGACCTTTGTGTGATGTGTGTTTCATTTTGTTCTTTGTGCAGGCTACATCTTAGCATTGGGGCCTCTGGTATTTGTCAGCGTATTTGATGTGTGGTTGGCAAAGTTCACTACAAGCCAAGCTTATATCATCAACCTGGTCTCCGTGGGAGTAGTTGCCTTTGGATGTACAGGTAAGCAAAGCAGCCAGCCAACAAAAGAATAGAATAGAATGCACTTTGTCCTGCAACAGTGCAATTAGGATTTTAGGATTTTTACACCAGCAAGTTGGCAGTAGCACCTTTCAAGAATGGCAATCAAATAATCCTAAAAAATAATAAAATAAATAATATAACCTGTGCACATTATACTGGATGTAGGATGAGCAATATATGTACTTGGGGATTAAATTAGCAATATAAAGTATCAACAATGTACTGGCAACTACCTGTATATACGGTCAACAGAGCACCAAAATCAACTTTAACTCTGAAAAATGAAGGAAGTACTATAAAAGAAAATATTTGTTGTTATTGTGAATCCAAATTCACAGAGCCACAACAGATGATTGACAGAGCCACATGTGGCCCCAGAGCCGCAGGTTGCAGACCCTGGATCTAACCATTCATTCCTGCATACATCTATATCTTATGATTGTAAAAGTAGTTCACAAAAAAAATCCATCATCCCATCGGCTGCATGATTCCAGAAGGGCGAAAAGTCACAACACACACAGTAGATGGCTTCTAATGAATATGAAATCATGTTGGTGATTAATTAAGAAATATGCTTGATGATAGTCCACTGAATCCTCGTGTTTTATGTGTTGACCTTTTCCCTTGGCTTAAATCTTGTCAGGAGCACTCACTAACATTTACAAACTAATTTCATACATTTTTGTACAGTTTTGATGCTTTCTATAATTACAACATGTTAGCTATTGGCAGTGGATGAAGTCGGTTACGTCCCCCACTGTAGGCCAGGATCCACCACTGGTTGACTTTTTACACCACTAACCACTTCCTCATCCCTTTCCAGTGCAGCAGTCCAGTTTCTATGGTTACATGGGGATGCTGCCCAAGAGGTACACACAGGGGGTGATGACCGGAGAGAGTGAGTACAAAAATATAATTGTGCTCCTTTGACCACCATCTTCTAGCTTCCTTCCTCTCTAAAGTGTCTGAACACATCTAAACCTCCTCCTTCTTCTTCTTCGTGCAGGCACCGCCGGCGTCATCATCTCCCTGTCTCGCATCTTCACCAAGCTGCTGATCCCGGACGAGAGGAGGAACACGCTCATCTTCTTCCTCATCTCCATCGGCATGGAAATGCTCTGCTTCCTTCTTCACCTGCTGGTGCGCCGCTCCCGCTTCATCCGCTACTACACCAGCCACAACCAGGGCAAAGGTCAAGGCAAAGGCCACGACCCCCGCGGCAACTCCACCGGCTACAGGGTTCATCACGACGTCACGGCGGAGGAGGTTAAATTTGTAAGTCGTACTCGATGGCGGAGTTTCACAACTTTTGATGGAAAAAAATGTCACGGCACAACAGCAAACAAAAATGTCACACAAAGTTAATCAACTAAAATTGAGTGAAAGCATCTCACTTTATTCTCAAAATGACTTATTCATGTTACGTTTGTGTCAGAGAAATCATATCCAGCTTTGGCAAAATAGCAGTGCTAGCAATTCTAAGCTAACATTAGCGCGCTAAACAAGCTGATGTTAGCCACGAGTGCTACATTGCTAGCATGACTGGTTCGTAATGGAATGTCACATTATCGGTTTGAAGTCATATTTTTTGCTATGTACAACAAATGAACAAGCAAAAAAGAAGTAATAAGATTAGCAAAAATGTTGCTAGTTTCCTGTTGCTAGCCCAGTTGACCTCTAAAAGCACCTGTGGACAAGCTGATAATCAAGTGACACCAGAGTGTGTGCGCACGCCTGGTGAGGACCACACGTCAACACGAGCTGTCCTCTTTTTATTTAGACATTTGTCCTGTTTTGTGAGAGGGACATCTCAATTTTGTCTGACACAGAGGAGTGTGATTCAGGGAGTTCTTTGTGTTGGTTGCCAGGGGAAACCAAGGCAGTATTTCACATTACGACTATAATCAGGAAGAGTGTTTCCTTCTGGCTCCTGAGACCCTTTAATCAACTAATGGATGCGTGTGTGCATGCATGTGTATGTGTGTGTCATCAACCTGCAGTCACTCACAGTGACCCGCTAATAGCTGTAGCCGTAATAAGCTGAAGTCATGCAGCCAATGTGGTGTCGCTTTAATGAAAGGAAGAGACACTTGGATGAGCGTAAATCCATAAACTGTGAGATGTGCTTCATCCAGTTTTGAAAAATGTGAAGTATTACTTGTAGTTTACTTTTTGGGTGAAAAGGAAACAATTACACGTTTGTACACATTATTTTCATGTGATAGTACAAAAGCGTATTGCATTAAAAAAAAAAGAAGCTTTTTTTCTTGAGTATTTGTTTTAATTGTCTGTTTTACAGATTTTTTTTCTGTCCAAAAAATATTCAGAAAAATAGGCTGAAAAAATATTCAGAAAAACGAGAGGGAAAATTACTCAGAAAAACTGAAAAGAATATATAAAAAAACAAACATTTTTTTTCATTTTATTTTAGTATAGTATATATTTTTTTTTACCTCTGAACTCCAAGTGACTTGTTGCAGACTCGCTAATAGCGGAAGCGGACACTTTCCCGCATACCTCCATATGCAATAAGATGGTCATGTTTACTTACTGGCTCTCAATAAAGGAATGAATGTGTATACTGTATTGTGGTTTGTTCTCTAATCTCTGAGGGAAAATCCTTTAAAAAAAAGAATTACTAAAAAAACTGAATAAAAAATATTCAGAAAAACTGAGGATTTTTTTTTAAACAGAAAAAAATATTCAAAAAAAACAGGGACAAATATTCAATAAAACAGAAAAAAAAATCTCAAAGAAACAAAGCTCTCCCCAAAAATTTGTCAGAAAAACAGGACTTTTTTTTCAAGTGAATGCAATACGCTTCCGTATGATAGTGACTATTTGCAGCTTCACAATTTTAACGTTTTATTCTCCAAAATGCTTGTGTATTTATTCCTAAGTATATTGTGTGAATAAAAATAAGTAATATAGATAAGCTGCTATTTGATAAACTATGTTAATGATAGAAAGTGTTGTTTTTGGTTCCTGCTCAGGGGAATGGTGGAATGGGGCCCCCCACAACCGAAGACGGCATTGAGGACTATGTCGGTGGGACATATGTGCGATTTGACGCCCCAAAAATCAAGATCAGAAAATCCTGGCCTGGTGTTCGCGGTAAATTCATTGATTTTCCCCCCGGATGTGCACTGAACTCGTTTCATATTAGGCGTTTATTCTCGTTCCCGTGCGTCCTCTCCGGACAGATCTGATTTTGCATCGCTACGTGGTGTCCCGTGTGATCTGGGCCTACATGCTGTCCATAGCGGTGACCTACAGCATCACCCTGTGCCTGTTCCCCGGCCTCGAGTCTGAGATGAGGAACCAGACCTTAGGGGAGTGGCTGCCCATCCTCATCATGGCCACCTTCAACATGTCTGACTTTGTTGGCAAGGTGAGGAGCCTCTCGTGAAGAACCTCACATTAGATTTACAAATTGTCGCTTGTTTTGGGATGATAATGACCATTTTACATTGTGGGTTGTGCCAATGAACCAAAAGAAGCTTATTTAAATCGGAAGTCAAGGATAAACACTTCTTGACAATAATATGTTACATGTGACCTCACTAGTCCAAATCCAGCCGTTTTTATTCATCTCCGGGGGCGGCCATTTTGCCACTTGCTGTCGACTGAAGATGACATCACAATTGCTCAGGACACAGGCAACGACCAATCACAGCTCAGCTGTTTTCTGAAGCTGAGCTGTGGTTGGTTACTACCTCAGCCCTGATCAATTGTGATGTCATCTTCAGTCGACAGCAAGTGGCAAAATGGCCGCCCCCAGAGATGAATAAAAACGGCTGGATTTTGCTGCTTAACTCATATTCCACTAACACAATATTAACCGAAATATCATATGTCGACTATTGGGGCTGCTTAGAACATATTACCGTCACAGGTTTTTTTTTGGGGGGGGTGTGGTTGACTTGTGTTTAGATCCTGGCAGCGCTGCCTTACGACTGGTCTGGAGGCCGTCTGCTCTTCTTCTCCTGCCTGAGAGTCGTCTTCATCCCTCTCTTCATCATGTGCGTGTACCCGGGACACGCCCCCACCCTGGCCCACCCGGCCTGGCCGTGTCTCTTCTCCCTGCTCATGGGCGTCACCAACGGCTACTTTGGGTCCGTGCCCATGATTCAGGCTGCTGGCAAGGTGGCGCCGGAACAGAGGGAGCTTGCAGGTAAGACAGGGTTAGATCTCATTAACTCATTCACTGCCATTGACGGCTAAAAACGTTTTAAAAAATCATTTGAACTATTTCTATTAGTTTAACATTTTTTCCCCTCTTTTGTTAAAAAGAGTATAAAAAGCTAGATTTTTTTATTGTACATTTAGAACAGATATAAAATTTGCGATTAATCGTGAGTTAACTAGTGAAGTCATACGATTAATTACAATTTTTTTTTAAAAATTGCCTGTCACCCCTAATTTTTTGTATTTTTTTCATGAATTTATGGCAGGGAATGAGTTAAGTATAAATACCTGACT
Organism: Vanacampus margaritifer; assembly: GCF_051991255.1. Taxonomy (NCBI): domain Eukaryota; kingdom Metazoa; phylum Chordata; class Actinopteri; order Syngnathiformes; family Syngnathidae; genus Vanacampus; species Vanacampus margaritifer. The sequence continues at coordinate 12,283,796 of NC_135433.1, read as the reverse complement.
TGCGTGTAGTAATGAAGTGTTGTTTGGTGCAGGGAACGTGATGACTGTCTCCTACATGACAGGCCTGATGTTGGGCTCAGTTGTGGCGTACGCAGCTTACAGCTTCACGGCACCTCCAGGAAGCGGTTTCGCCACGCTCAACTTACACGCTAACACTACCGGCATTTGAATGTCCTCACATTGTTCGATACTCACGTTTCTAGACAAACATGTAATACTGGCAGCACCCAGGAGAGGGTGGCCTTCTCCCATTTGAAGGAAACGATGTAGCATTACATATCTTTCCATTCTCCAATCAGGATGAGAGAAGAATTTGGGGATGTTGGTGAACTTTGGCCCCGACTCTTCAGTGGTCGTCCTTTTGGAGTGTTTCACTGTGAAATGGGTTTCAGCATACTGGTGTGCTTTCATTTACTACTATGTCACTTTTTTGAGGTACAGTAGCTGGAGTACCGATGGTCCTTGAATGCACCTTTACAAAAAACAACAACAACAATTTGGAGACAGTTATCATTAAGGTAAAATTGTGCTATTTTGATCACAGAGGCAACAATTAACTAAAAGATGAAGATGACTCTCAAAAGGTTGTTTTAACTGACATTTTCACTCCCAAAATGACATCTATCTGCTTTTCCATCAGTTTGTCGTACTTTAGTGTTTTCAACTGAGAGGCTAACCAAATATAAATTCAAGTAAATAAATTAACATGCGTGTTAGCATGCATGCCTCACAGTTTGGGATTTTGAGGTTCGAACCCCGACTTTAGCCTTCCTGTGCGGAATTTGTTCTCTCTGTGCTTTCGTGACTTCCTCCCACATTCCAAAAACATGCATGTCAGGCTCACTGAAGACTAAATTGTCTATAGGTGTGAATGTGGCTCTGAAGGCTCGTTTGTCGTTTGTTCACCCAAGTTTAGTCACAGGCCCCTGCTCACCTGTTACTCGACAAAATAAATCAAATATTGACCATATTAATTCCGCATTAAGCAGTATTGCTCATCTGTGGCCGACAGATTCTGTTTAGTGTTCTTTGTGTTTTTGTTTTTTATTTTTTATTTTTAAGCTACAATGCTCCTCATGTGAGTGCAACCTCCAAAGCCCAACAAGCCAAATTTGGGGCTCAACCAAAATCTTCTGCTTTTCAAACAGAAGTTGGAGTGAAATCGTTATGATGGACCTCACGCATGACTTCAGCAAATCTCGTAAAAAAATTAATGAGAATTATTTTTATTTTTTTGTGACACAAATGATAGTAAAGGGTGTGTTGATAACCATAGAACCTCAAGTAGAAGCATCTAACTGCGAAATACAATAGTACATTGTACATATAAATAGCGAGTTCTTTTATTTCATTTTTACTTTTATCATACAGCTGTTAAAGGGGAAATGATTGACAATATTATGTTATATGCAGCCTCACTAGTCTAAACATGACATTCTGATTGATATTAATATTACATTTGCGGAATATGAGTTATGCAGCAAAATCCAGCTGTTTTTATCCATCTCATGGGGCGGCCATTTTGCCACTCGCTCTCAAGTGACAATGACGTCACAGTTGCTCATGTCTCAGCTAACGACCAATCACAGCTCAGCTTCAGAAAACAGGTGAGCTGCGATTGGTCATTGCCTGAGCTCTGAGCAACATTGATGTCATCTTCAATCGACAGCAAGTGGCAAAATGGCCGCCCCATGAGATGGATAAAAACAGCTGGATTTTGCTGCATAACTCAGAATGTCACGTTTACACTAGTGAGGTCACATATAACATATTATTGTCAAGAAATGTTGATGGTTGACTTCCCCTTTAACTTCTCTTTGTATTTGACGGTTGGAAATGTTCACATTTTTGCTTAAAACGTCGACTGCAAAGTTGATGTACAGGCTATAAGTCAGGGGTCACCAACATGGACCACATCAGTACCCTGCAGACCTGTTGTAAAATGAGCTCAACAGTGATTAAATGAATGTTGCTGATAATTGTGAGGAAACGATAACATTGTCAGTGTCATCACATAGATGAATGGATTAATTATTAATAAGAACTTTTGACAAGATTTTAGCAAATTTGTGTTCGACTTTGGAGGTTCTGCTGGAGCAATGTTGCATTTTTATGAGGGGTCAAAACAATGAGTGCCAAAAAGAGTGAATGTAAAACCAACAGTATCACTGTCTGAAGCTTGTAAATATATTATAGAATGATATTTAAAAGAGCAAAGTGATGTGACGTGCCAGGGTTAATGATATTTTGGTTAGTTTATCTCTCTTATAAAGATGCAGAACGGTCCCTGTGGTTTTTGTGGATTATTTTTTCTTTGAAGTCATTTGAAACAAATCTGAGCAAGGAGCAAACCATGACACACGTCACATCATGTTTGTCAAATATCTTTGACTCAATGTAGAAACATTTCAAAATATAGTATATTGCTGAATCCAAAGCTTTTTCTTGTCTTTTTGCCTTTGTTTTCGTGTTCTATCTTTCGAGGTATTTTAGTTCATTTGTGTTTTGTTTTCTCTCTGAGCAGTTTTGACTGTTTGTGAAATATTTGTGGAATATTTGTGTTCATGCGTGGAAAGATGAATAGCAGTGCACTTTGTATGTCAGCAAAGCTCTACGGCTGGCAGGCGTTTACTAAACCTGAGCATACGAGAATGGGAAAAAATAAATCTATTATCAAAACATGTCATGTCATCCCAGATGCAATTACTTGCAGTCTCAGTTTCCGTTGGAACAGCAAACATTGAGACCAAATTTAACAACTTTTTTCTTATTTTTTAACATTTTGACAGTACATTAACATATGAATGAATCTTGTTTTTAAAAAACTAGTAGGCACGTCACAAAAGTGTTCATTTTTCTTGTGTATATGGAATGTACCGAAGGAATTACCACATGGCGAAACTATATATTTTGAGCTTCAAAACTAGATATGATATCGTTGGGCTAAATCATTCTACAATGACTACCATCTTAAAAAAAAAATTATATAACATCATTCTTAATCTTGGATGAAACAGAGCATTGACAAAATAAATGAATTATGGGTTCAGGTTTGAAGTCGCAAAAACAACATTTTACATCATTATCAGCAAAATCGGTAACTGTGACATGGATAATAAATGTTGTCTAAAAATTGGAAATTAATTTTAAAAGATTTTTTTAGTTCACAAAATATAATTGGATAATTCAGTAACAAATCTTATCATTAGCTCTACTTAAGCATGCTTTCAGATTGCTTTGACGTCATCTAAGTATTTTTCAGAGACATTATGGGGCACATTTTTTATAATTGTGATGTTTGTTTAAAATTTTTATCTGGGGGGCTCCCGTTGTCAGGTTCAGAGGGAAATTAGTTTACTTCCGGTTAATTTGCATCACACTTTTACGATATGTTATCATGTAGCTGTTAACTTCATTAACGTGTTAGGACAAAAGAATAATAAAGTAACTAGACCAATATAGGTGGATTTAAGTTGTCATTTAATTTTAAATGGCAAAAGAAAAAGAGGAAAGAAAGAAACAAGTGTTTACAATATTGAGCAAAATTTGCTATTTTGATGTATAGTATCGTATGTGGTATGATTTACTAACCAACCTACGGCCTCACAAACAATACTGTATATCCATTTCGTCTTTTTCAAACTAGGCTTGCTCATATTGGAACATTTAACATTTCCAGTCGCGTCTACGATTGCAACATATTTGCTTTAAGAAGACTTAAAAGGCTTGGAGTTAGGGATGGGAATCGAAAACCGGCTCCCAGTGTTTCAATTCCTTGGCATCGTTTGCCCTTATCGGTTCCGTGTGGGACTATGACGTCACCACGCGCAAGAGTCGCGCGACATTTCCAACAAACATAGCACCACGCTCGAAAGTTTGTTGACACCTTCCAAGAAAAGCTAACAACAGGTCAACTTGGAATATTTCGTCTAAGGGAGGAAACACTACCACTATGCAAACGCATTTGAACACAGCATGCGATGACGGTCTGTCGCGTTTGTGAGCGCTACGGAGTACCGCTGGGATCAACACAGCAATGCAAGCGTTCTCTCCTATCAACACTTTAGGTACGGGTAGTAATATATTAGCGCCAGTTTGCCTTTTTGTGAAACGTGCCGTTAGTAACTGCTAATTTTAAAGACCGTATCTCACTAAGCGGCGCCGGCTTGCGAGGGTAAACGCCGCGGCCCGAGGGTGTTGTGTTTTTGTTTTTTCATTAGAGTTCATTCAAGGTTGCAAAACGTGCAAAGATGTACAGATCGAACCATGACTTAAAAGCAACACTCGCTACCTCCACACATTCTGAATCTGTTCACGTGAGTCACACAACAGTCTATTGGCTGCGTCTGTTTTGACTGAGGCAGATTGGAGGAGTTTTTGAATCTTCATTAAGCTTTCCTCAAAGACCGATACAATTTTTATCTAACAATTGAACCATCAAAGTTTAAACCTTTGCTAGTTTGTATTTATTTATTTTTATTATGTTTTCTTCTTGCAGACTACTTCTCCACTGCAACTGAGGTAACTCAAGTTAATTTTCATCACAACCCTGCCAACAAGTTTGCTTGATTACTGTTTTGCTGAATGGGCTCTCTGCACAAATCCACTACTTCCTGAACTCGATAGCACTCCTTCATTGAAACTGATTAATTTAGGTGTGTCTGGTTATTGTCGTGGTTACTGAGGTCAGGCACACCTGGATTAATCAGTTTGCCAATCATGAAATACAGGAAATGAAGGAGTGGTACTGAGTCCAGGAAGTAGTGGATTTGTGCAAGGAGCCCATGAAGTCCTCACGTGCAGTCAGAAGATGGACGAGTCCTTTGCATGAGAAGGGAGATCGTATAGTAGCCTACATGAAACGATCATGAGATGACACGTTTGGATGTGTATTGAGGCCTGTAAATATACTCAAAACAATGATAGTTACTTTAAATGAAAGAAAACTTTATTAATCAGATTTATGAGGCTGTTGCAAGCCCTGGAAATTCCTGTGTTTATCACACATCCATCAGACCGTTTGGCATTATTTCCCCAAAATGTTTAATAAATTAATATATATATATATATTATTATTATTTAAATAATCGCATCATAGAGGACTTTATTTAAAACAATAACATGAAATTGGTTTCCTCCCAGTTCCTCACAAAAACAAAAGTACATCTGATGAGGATACTATAGAATTACGTTTCCCGAAAAAACAGAACAAAATATATTATTTTAGCATGTAATTATTATTTTTTTAAAAATAGAGACGTCATATTGTTGTAATATTGGTAATAATATTATAAATGCAGATAGTGGTATGTGTTAATATGCACAAAACTCGCACACAACGTTCTGATCTAATTGTACTGTAATGAGTATGGAAGGCGACCCAAATTTACCAATAAATATAAACATAAAGGCAGACTTAATCATGTCTTGAAAATGAATGAAAGACTTGGTGACGTGTTTTGGCCTGTAGGGGGCAGCATCGATCAGAGGAAGAGGACTTTCAAGTGTTTCCATGGTGATGACGTAATTCTGACAATGAAATACAGTACGGTTATATACAGGATACGGAGCTATGAATTCCTTTGCAGAGAGAAGTTTGGAAATATGGCAGCGTTTTGCCAATTTTAAACAGGCGTAGATTTCACACTAAGTCAACACAGCAAGTGAAAGCAAGATGAGCTTATGTGGAAGAAAATAAATAAATGTAAAAAAAAAAAAAAGTACGGCACATACGCAACACTTAAAAAGCATCCTAGAACATTCCAGAATAACAGCGAGAATTGCAAAGGCCACATCTGCAGTTGAAACAAACAGAAGGATAATAACTTTAAAAGAACTATCCAAAAAATTAAGACTCGTGAAATGCTCTGGATTGTACAGAGCACCGATATGGACGCTAAGAAAGAAAAAAGACATGATTGATGCACTGGAGATCCACTTCTGGAGAATGATTTTAAGAGTGACATGGGAGATGAGAACAAATGAAAGTGGACTGCAGGAAATTGGAGTGGAAAGAAAGCTGTTAGAAACATTGAAAGCTTGGCAGAAAAAGTGGCTGAGACATGTAATTTATTAGGAGAGAGAGTTTATATTGGAGCGTCATTGAAGGAAGACCAGAAGAGAAACACTGAGAATTCCCGGGGAAGGCGAACCTTGTCAAAAAATGAAAATGATGGCAAAGGACAGAAACGGGTTGAAGAGGTCTGACCAGTTTTTGTAATTTTCTTCGTATTATTATTATTTTGAGATATGAGATTTTTCAAATATAAAATATGTCCTTTAAAAAAAAAAAGGTTGCTGTCAACAGAACAACCAACTGTCAGTTTCTAATAGCTAACAATTTCTCCGTTGGCGCATAACCTCACATTCCACATAATGATAAATAGAAGGAAGGAATTAAAGTTAATGTATCGTAGGGCCTATTTCTTACTGCCTGGGACAGGACATTACTGTAGGGGAGACCGGGGCTAGTTGTATCATGGGTAAGTCGTCACAGTGCAATTTTCTTCTCCACCAAAGGGCGCAACGAAAAAGTGGAATACTAGTTTTCTTCATATAAATGGTCAGGGGTTGTGTCCTGTCCGAGAAGAGAATAGCAGCACATTGTGAGCTGACATGAGTGCAAGTTATCTGTTTTGCACAACCCAAAGTAAAAAAAATTAAACTTCATGTATTTTGAAACAGGTGGCGTACATAGACAAATTCTGACAGCAAATCATGTGGACTTGATAAAAGAGAGATTCAGGCATCTTGTCATGCCTCAGTCATTGCTCTGTTTTAAGCTAACTTTAAACTAGAGCAAGTATTAGCCAACATGGTAGTTTGGGGCAACTTGTCTCAGTCATTTTGGGGTTTGTTGTCACATATGCAAAGAATGGGCCAATGAAAAATGCATCTCTGGCAATTCGGTTTACTATGCCAGAATTGCCCTTCAGATGATGAGTCTGAAGAGTGAGGAAATTAGTTTACTAGGTTTTGTTTCATTGGTTAAAAATGTATTTTCCAGTTGTTGTTTCATGATCAACCATCAATCCATCCATTTGCCAAAATGCTTTATTTATAAAAAAAATAAAAATAAAATAAAAATAATCAATTTAACTCATTCACTGCCATGAATTCATTTAAAAAAAAAAGATTATTAAAAATTAGGGTCAAGAGGCGATTAACATTTTTAATTGTAATTAATCGCATGACTTCACTAGTTAACTCACAATTAATCACAAATTTTATATCTGTTCTAAATGTACAATAAAAAAAATCTATGTTTTCATACTCTTGTTAACAAAAGTGGAAAAAATGTTAAACTAACAGAAATAGTTTAAATTAATTTTTGACGTTTTTAGCCGTCAATGGCAGTGAATGAAAAAAAGAAAAGAAACCATTGTTAAAAATTTGGGGCATCAGGCGATTAAAATTTGCAATCATAATTAATAGCATGACTTCACTAATTAACTCACGATTAATCACAAATTGTATATCTGTTCTAAATGTACATTTAAAAAAATCTATGTTTTCATACTCTTGTTAACAAAAGTGGAAAAAATGTTAAACTAATAGAAATAGTTCAAATAAATGTTTGACGTCTATAGCCGTCAATGGCAGTGAATGAGTTAATGATCCATTTTCAATTTAATTAAAGGTAATTTGAGGTCATGTGTTGGTTTCAGAAGCGGCGGCTTGTATGTTCAAAGTGGAAAAATATTGCTTAACACTTGAATGCATTAAAGAGTTAGGTTACTTAACAGCCAAAGTGTGCAAAGCGTCCCGCAGACGAGTGTTGACGTCAAGGCTAGACGTTACTTCAAAGCTTACTAAAGTGGTTTGTGGCGCCACAAAAAAGTTGACTTTCGTGTTTGTGATGTCACAGACAAGTTTTGCAAACGTGCAAAAAAAACGGCACTTTTAACTGCTGAGCAACTTCGCCAGACAAGGTATGCTCATTTCTATAAATAGCCTAAGATTATTAAGGGGCATTAAAAAAAAAACGTTGCCATCTCTCCCCTCCCCCTCCGTTCTTCTTCTCTTTTTGTTAGAAATGGTAACGCCGACATGTTTTGCATTGAAGTCAACAGACATGGAGGAGAGCGACCAGGCCTTGAGGATCTATTATGCTTCTTGGGGAAAACTGCAAAGCACCCGCATTCAGAGAGGAGGACAGCGTCTTCACCGGAGCCTCATGCTGATCCAAATGATCGAATCCTCCAGTGACCTCTACTTCTCGGCTCTGGCAAACGCGCAAGGCGGCCAACGGGTTGCCGACAGCCCCGCGGAGACGCGCACGGCCGCTGACAAGGAGAGCATGGAAGCATGCCTCGCCATCTCCCAGTGTAGAACTCCTCCGATCCTCACCACCTCTTCGGAGGCTTCTCATTAGACATTAAGGTGAACATCAAACTTTAAATTGAGGAGGCAACAACCAAAGGAGCGCCAAGGAGGAATTGCAGAAAATGCACAAGATTGTGCAAGGACGACAGTGCAAAAGGAGACGATGGATTCAAATAATTTATTAATTGATATGCATAACAGCTGTAGGCTAGCAGATGTTACTGCTGCTCCTCCACTAAAACGGAACTGGAAGAAAGCTGTAAATGTAATACAGAGTTGTCAAACAGTCCACATTACTAAAAAACAAACAAGAATGTTATATGAAACATGTTTGTTTTTTATCTTAATACAAGCACTTAATAAAACAGGAAAAGTATTGTGTACAGAGAAGTTTGTTTTTATTGAGACAAATTGCCACTCCCACTTAAAGGTTATTAACTCATTCACTGCCATTGACGGCTATAGACGTCAAAAATTCATTTGAACTATTTCTATTAGTTGAACATTTTTTCCCACTTTTGTTAACAAGAGTATGAAAACCTAGAAAAAAATATATTGTACATTTAGAACATATAAAATGTGTGATTAATTATGAGGTTGTTGTTTTTTTAGTTAATCGGGCAGACAAAACAAGTTTTACTTCTTTCTGTTTTGAATTTGAATATTTGTTTCTTTAAAAAAAAGATTATTAAAAATACAAAAGTTAGGAGCGTTAGGGGATTACATTTTTTTCCGTAATTAATCACTTCACTAGTTAACTCACGATTAATCAAAATTTTTACATCTGTTTTAATGTACAATACTTTTTTTCTAGGTTTTCATACTCTTGTTGACAAAAGTGGATTTTTTTTAAACTAATAGAAATAGTTCAAATGATTTTTTGACGTCTATAACCGTCAATGGCAGTGAATGAGTTAAACAGATGACAATTTCACCCTGTGTGTTTAACAACCACCACGTAGCATTTCAAGACGCAACCAAGTCCAATTCTTTGTCCTCTGCATAGATTCACTAATACTAGCGCCGTACTGATTAGCTGAGAGGAGTTGAGTTGTATCAGTGAATCCATCTTTAAATCCATCTACCCAGAGGTGGCCGAGGCAGGCTTGACAGAAGAAGCAGTGACAAAATGTAATTCTGTTACTACTGTGTTTTTATAATGTATAGTTATGGTTATTTTTAATGAGGAAAAATAACACTAAAAAAGAATGTACTTTATTTTAAAAAACACACACATACAGAAATGACATAATTGAATAGAATTAAAAATAAACCGTTGGTGGCAGTATAAGAAAGACGCATTGAGAGTCTTGTCTTTGCAGAGGATAAAGAATATAAGACAGAGTGTTGTTATAATGTCTCACTATGTGTTGCTAGTATCTTACAGGATTATAACATATTAACATAACATCATTGATGCTAGCATTAACTCATTCCCTGCCACTGACGGCATTAGATGTCAAAAATTCACTTTATTTCTATAAGTTAAAAAAAAAATCCACTTTTATTAACAAAAGTATGAAAACCTAGAAAAAATGTTTTATTGTACATTTAGAACAGATATAAAGTTAACTAGAGAAGTCATCTGATTAATTATGATTAAAAATAATAATCGCGGGACGCCCCTAATTTCGTTTGTTTATTTTTTAAAGAAAAGATTATAAAAAAATTAAAAATTATTATTTTCAAATAGAAAAGATTATTGAAAATTAAAAAAATATATAATTTTTTTAAAGAAAATATGATTTTTTTAATTAAAAAAGATTAAGAAAAAGAAAAATAAAACATATTTTTTTAAAGAAGATGATAAAAAATTTGAAAAAATAAAATTTGTTCAACAGAAAATATTATTTTCAAATAATTAAAAAAATTAAATAGAAAAGATTATTAAAAATTAGGGGCGTCAAGCGATTAAAATTTGTAATCGTAAATAATTGCATGATTTCACTAGTTCACTCATGATTAATAATTTTTTTTATATCTGTTGTAAATGTACAATAAAAAAAAAAGGTTTTCATACTTTTGTTAACAAAAGTGGGAAAAAATGTTAAACTAATCAAAATAGTTAAAATGAATTTTGACATCTATAACCGTCAATGGCAGTGAATGAGCTAGCAGACTGAATGTGGTAAATTTAAACACACAAAGCGGAATGAACTTTAATTGTTTTATGGTTAGTATGACAGTAACTGCGGGTTAACAGCTTGAAGCCTCTTGAAGATTTAGTCACCATTTGCTACTTGTAAAATGAGCTGAATTTAGCTCATTGCCACCATACAGTACTCAAATCTCAAAAGTGTGCTCAAGTCAGAGCCAAAAATCCACCGAATGGTGGTTTACTTCCAAGAAAAAAAAACTCCATTTTCTTGGACTTGTAAAAGATGGGGTTGCAGGTGCAACAGCTTTAGCAGAGAAGTCCAGAGTTGCCTCTCCTCAGCCACTTTGTACAAACTCCTCCGAGGCGTTCCTGAGGTGTTCCCAGGCCATCATGGACATCTCTCTTGTTTGTCACAAGTTCAAGCCTCCACTCTGGTGGACTTCCTCCAAAGCCTCTGCTAGATGATCGAGAGTCAGATCAATGCATAATAATAAACACATGCATGTGGCATGTATGGCCAACTTTGAAGTTAAAGAATTTAGCCAATATAAACCATCAAATTAATATTCCTATCAAGCTGGTCCCTTGATACAATTTGCTCCATTTTCGAAAGACTGAATCCGTCCGACAGTGACTTGAAGACCGCAGGCATCTTCGTACTGACAGCTTGTTTTGCACGTCCTATTTGAGGTATTTTTTGCCAAACTTCCTGTTGTCTCAGTTTGTATAATAAACCAAGAGTGGGAGTGACAACTGCTATGTTGAGAGAGTATGTTGACAGTGAGACCAACTTTTCCCTATCCTTTCTTCTTCTGCATTCTGTCAAAACAGAAAGACAAACATAGTTTTGGCGTGACATTCAGAAAGTCAGAATATAATATAAAGCTTTTCAACTGTTTGTGCACTGTGCTTCTTTTGAACGCCCCCTCACTTAGACACCTGTCTCCTGGGAAACTGCTGCTTACCGCACGCACACACGCGCGCGCGCGCACACACACGCACACACACACACACACACACACACACACACACACACACACACACACACACACACTTCCCTTAGTGTAAGAAGCCTCAACCAATAGGATATTTATGTTCGCGTGATATCAGCCTATCAGAATCCTTCCTACTAACACACCCACAGTATTGTGCGTGTATGTGTGTGGAACGGTGCTGACGCGAGAGAGGAAATGTGCTAGAAGAGAGAGAGTGAGCGAGCAAGAGAGAGAGCGAGAGAGAGATTCTCCCAGCAGGTGCTGATGTTATGCTGATGTTGGTCCTTTGGGAGAAACTGAGAGGGAGCCAAACCCCAGACTGCGGCGCTCTTCATGAAACTGGATCTCCATCTCACACACACACACACACTCCATGTCAGCAAATATTTAATTTCCCACAGACTCAGTGGAATCTAAAAAAGGTGCGCGCGCACGCAAACACACACGTACACGTCACGAAGGGTCAGCGGTAGAAAATGCGTCTGCTGCGGTCACCCATGGAGCTCAGCGAGGACGCTGAAGTTCCCTCCATTTTATCACAACCAGCAGCTTCATTACAAGGCTGCCAAAATGGAGTCCACTGATGATTAAAGGGGCAGTCCATTCAAACGGACATAGGGCACACGAGGAAGGAAACAGAAAGACAAGCGCAAACCTGACAGCGGCTCCCTTCAAGGAGACTGCAGCCAAAGCAAACATTTGAAGCGGCCAAATATTCACTTTAGCTTGAATTCAAACATCTTGCGAGGAAATTAGTCTTTGTATTAGCTCAAAACATTTTTAATTTTTCTTCATGTAGACCGGCACAAACGAGGAAACGACGGGCAGAGGAAATTTCTGCACTGTGTTCTGATTGCCTAAGGGCGTTTTGATTCATTTGTACACATTTTTTTTTATCCTACATGTATAACATATTGTTAAGGCAACACATACTCTTTGCCTATATGCTAAGTTCAAGTCTTATAGAAGAGCCAAATTTGTAATTTTGTTGAGCTAGGTGGTCAAGTGGTCCACTTATTCACCTCACATTTCTAAGGTGGGGGTTTGAATGTGTGGCTTCCTCCCACATTTTGTGGTTTCTTGTATACAGGGACAAGATGAGGCCAGAAATGCCTCCAAAAATAAAATATTTTTTTTAAATCACAATTCATTATGCATTACTGTCAGATCATGATGACTGTTTTTAACTAATCCATTTTTTTTATTGTAGAAGTCTTTCTTTAAACCCCAAAACTCACACAGAACACCAAAAGTACAGTTCCATCTGTTTATTAACTATAAAATACTGTACTGAGTTACTAAACCATTAAAAAGAAACACTGGTAAACATGGTCATTATCTGTAAAAAAAGAAAAGAAAAATCCTTACACATACAGTATAGAGCAACAGTATATATCTGATGTCAGATTTTTCATTAAAACGTATTCTTTAGCATTTTTACAAGATTAGACGTGTACAAAGTAGATTCTGATAAGCTTTTCTCTCCCCTTCGACAGTGAAGGATCATTTACAAAACGTAGATCATTTTTTTCTATTCATTTTCAAAATAATCTTGCTTTTTTCTGTAACAGGACGATTTACGATATTGAAGGAACAGCAGACGAAGAACCAGCCTCCAGTCCACCTCTCGCTCTCTCTTTCGCATTCTCTCTTATGCTCTCTCTCTAGCAGCTAGCTCCCAGTGCCTGTCAGCAGGCGTGGACGATTGTTCAGAGAGGGATAAAAACAAGACGTATGTATATAACATACACACACAGACACCCCAAAAAAATAATCACAGCAAAAGCAAGGCAAGGAAAACCACATACAAGGTGATTATACAAAAACGAGCAAATGAAAACAATGTCGGGGAATGAGCGTGTGCATGTTGGACCCTGTAAGGCTGAGCTTTGGATGGACGCGGGGCCAAGAAAGACTGGAAGGCCATAATCGCACCCAGATGGGTTAAAAGAAAAAATAAATTTGTGCGTGTGCGTGAGAGTATGAGAGCCTTCTCTCACTGTCACACACAAACAGAGAAAAGTGCAAACAAACATTCAGAACGGGCACTTGTTGTCGATTTGTGTGTTCGTTTAGTTTTAGTGCCACCTGCACTCTCGTGTGGGTCATCTCGCTTTAGTCGCGGTACCTTGTCAAACCTCAAATATTAACACAGCTAGCAGCATATGATCAAACGTTCCTGTATTTTTTGGAAATGCAAACCTCTACTGAGGACTCAATTTGTAACCATAACAAGGACAAACTTAAGATGAAAACGACTGAATATCAACAAGACAATCTTTAGTGTCTGCAGTGGCGCAGAGTGGCGGGACAGCTAATCGGCACAAATGCAGATCACGGTTTCCCGTTCAGCGGCCACAAACGGGCCAAGATGGAGAAAGCGTAAGGATTTGGCAAAAAAAAAAAAAAAAAATCATCATTAGGCCTGGCTGGCTGGGAGACTTGGGCCACTTTGTTTTTCTTCAGCATGACATTCAATAGTTGAACCCGAAAAACGGTCAAAATAGGCACGTCGAAAAGTGGGATGGGAAGAAAGTGTGAAGCATGGGTGTGTAAAAAAACGGATCAGGGTGTTGTGATAAGACCCTCTGTCAAAACGTGATTCAAAGTGCACTCGTGTTAAACACTAGGTAGAGGCCGAAACGTGCTCGAAAGGCGCCAAAGGATGAATGTATGAAGAAAAAAAGGACGTACAAAATGTGTGTTTACAACCTGGGGGGAAAACAATAGAAGAAAAATCCACCCTGAGCTTCCAAGTTTTGTGCAATCCGTTACCCAGTTTTAAATCCCACATTTCGCAGAATGTGGACAAAATCTATTGCTCGACGACAGTTTCAGGGTGGATTTGGCTTTTCACGTGGATGAAAAGGGACGGAGAAGTGCTTTTACACTCTCTCTTTAGCCTGAGTGTCTACGGGAGATTGAGACAGTTGAACCCGCTCGACTTTGGATTGTCAAAGGGAGCTAAGCATGAAAAGAGCCCAAGTGTTCTATTTTCTTATTCTTAAGTGCTCTCTGCTTGGACAGCAAAATTGGAGGGGAGTCTTCACCTCTTTATCTTTCTGTGCGTCGCTTCCTCTTCTTTGCGGCTGTCGCTCCTGCTGTTCTCTAGATACATCGAAAAGACGGACACATGACTGGAACATCACCACGGCAACATCGGAATCACAACCTGTGTCGTCATTCACATTTCGTTAAAGCTTCGCCACGGTTGACCTCTCAGCCAAAATGTACTCGGACATATAGCTATTACGTGAAAATAAAACACTCAGATTTGCCTCTATATAGCTCTCTGTTACATGGGAGTATTTACACCAGCGTGTTCATACAAGTCGATCTAAGAGTTTGCATGTGGCGTCCTTTTAATACTATCTGCATGTGTCTCGTCACTAGTGAACTTGGAAAAGTCACCAGGAGTATTTTCCAGTTTGCAAGCAAGCAAAGTTTGTGTCTTCTTTCGCTTAGCAGATGACGGGCACGCCGTCCGTGTTGAAGATCATGCCCGTGGTGGGCTCGTAGGTGCCGGCCAGGTAGTAGAGGTCCTCGCTCTCGGCGTAGCGACGCGTGTGGGTCATCTGCTCGTACTCCTCCACGCCGACCACCAGGCATTTGTGACTGACTGTCTGCACGTCGTTCTCGTCGCTGTGGGACGACTGGTACAAGGCGCGCTGCGTACAGGCACAAACACGCATGGTATGTTCAACAGCACAGATCATATAGACCTCAATGTTAGTTTAAAAACAAACACACACATTTTTAAAGACCGGTTAGGTCATTTGTAGATGAGGTTAAAAAAAAAAAAAGCATAACGGAGTCTTGTCCTTTCCTTAAAGTGATGTCATACAATAGTCTATTGTTTTTATTACAGTGAGTGTGAACAGACACTAAGGTATTATTCAAAAAGTGTGCTTTACCAAGTTAAAATCTTGTACAGAAGATGTAATTATTTTTGATTCATAATTCATTTAATTAGAATTTATTGAACAATTATTAACCCAAACTGTTCAAAAATTTCAATGTATGTAAAATACAAGAAAAAAATAGAAAATAGATTCATTCTTTTTATAACATTATTATTTACATTATTTAATTCATTCAATTAAATTAATTGTAAATAAGTAATTATTCAAAATGACATTAAAAAAATCATTTTTAATGTCAGTGTATTAGGCTGTAAACCATGGATGTCAAAATTAAATTTTTACAACTGACAGATGATGAAATTAAAATGAGTATGTAAAATAGTTTAAAGAATAATAATATATATTTTTTATTATAATTACTTTTAAAAAGTAAAATACTATTACACAAATATCAAATACAACATAAAATAAAATTTTATTAATCAAGCAACAATTTATTAATAATTGTATGTTATTTGTATTGTATATTAATTTTTATTTGATCTCATATAAATGAAATAATCATTTGTTTGACGAGATTAATAAAAAAGTAAATTTTAATGAGCAACAAAATAATATTACATGACTGTGTACAGCATGGGTCACATGTGGGACCCGGTGCCATACTTTGACCACCTTGCAGTAACCAAACAAAATATTGTTTTGTAAAAGCACCAGGACAACAAACTAGAAATGTAGACAACGCCAATGTATCCCACCTGACAGATTTGGAAAATTCTCATGCACTGACTTGATAATGTTGCTGCTGCTGATTGATATCAATTTGTCAATAAATTCATTAATGTGGTTGCACTTTGCAGTGGTGTCCAACTACATGCCTCTCTATTTAAATTCAGGCTCTCACATGTAATGAAATGAGTTAAGCAACATATTAAAAACAAGCACAGTGCACTATAGTTCTTTTGAAGTATGTAGGTGCTTTACATGGTAGAGAAATCGGTAGCAAAATACATCTCTGCGATAGACGCAGTTGACATTAATGACGATAAGCCTGACGTCTCCTAATGGGATGAGGAATAGAGGAACATAAATTGTGTCATTTGTCTTTGTATGAGGAAGGGCTGACAAATGAAAACGGAAAAAGAAACGGCTGCTTTTTGAGACAATTATTTTTTTGCTCGATAAAGAGAGCTATTATTCTCAAATGGCTGTTAGTAAAGAAAAACGTATTTGGATAATTCCCTTGATTTATTTTCATATTCATTTTCGAGGGGTTACCATCATACATGATTGTTGAGAAATTGTAGCATTTTGCACTTTGGAGCGCTTCAAAAATGATTTTGTAATCTTGAAAACAGAATACAGGGTGATTGAAAAAATTGCCATCCTTTCAAAATATAGTAACATTAGCCAATTTTCACTCAAATTATCTCACATTTTAACGAGGTGGGTGAAAACTATAGTAATGTTTCACTTGTTATTTTGTTTCAAAGTGATGAAGGGATTTTGTGTGTGAGATGTTCGAATGTATTAAAACAAATGTGATGCTGCATTCGAGGATGATCGGAAGTCGGACTTTTCCCTGAGTTCAAACCAGGAAGTGTTTACGGGAACGCCCCCTTGAACTCGGAAATTCCACTTGCAAAGCCGAAAGAAAAAAAAAAGTACCCCGACTTCACCGTCGGACTACAAGTAACATCACTCTACAATGGCGCCCTTTGGAAACACAGACCGTGAAAAGGTAAAACATAATTTACTCGAGTATAAAACTAGATAGCTTTCTTCATTCATAAAAATTCGACATAACTTCACAAAACACAACATACGTGACAGTATGCCGCTATCTCCCTGCATAAAATTGTACGGTGAACGCTTATGAAATAAGATAAAAACAATAAATGAAGCAAAATTGCGAAAAGGTAAAAATGAGTTTTGAGGACCAAAATAAAAAACAATTTATCACTATCCGCCATTTTTTGTGTTTACTTTCGCCTCGACCGCTTTCAGGTCGGAACTGGGAAAAAACAAATGATTTATCCGACCATCCTTGAATGCAGCATGAAGTATGCCATGTTCAAAATGCTGCTAGCGTTAGCTGCTAGCTGCTGGCTCATTAGCTAAGTTGTTAGCGGGGTTTGTTGTTGGCTAACAAACCAGCTAGCATTGGGGATTTTAAAAGAGCCAGTTTTTATAATAATGATAATCATATTAACAATCAGATTTCTCACCTCCATGAAGTCTTTTTGTTGAATCGAAGAATGCAGAGCTGCTGGTAAAGACTGCCCACATATTTGTTCCCAGTTCTTCAAAGGGAGAAAATTTCACAATTAGAAGGATAAAAAATTTAATACCAAAAAAAACAGTGAAGTCCTATCTTGCATTTTTTTTTTCTTCTTACCTTCTTGTCCGTGAGTTTCTTGCCAGGGTTGGTCTCCTCTGGATGGTAGAACCAGTTGACCCTGACCACCATGTTGCTGCCCCACGACTCCCACATGCTCTGGATGCGACCGATGAAGGGCAGGTTGGGCCTCCCGGCCGACAGGAAGACGGCGCAGTCGCCGATGCGGATCATCTCCCGGCCACGCACGATGGCCTTGTAGAACAGCTTCTTGGCTTTGCCTTTCATCCCTCGCCTCTGTGACAGCGGAGAATATCACAGAGCGGAACAAGCAACATGGCGGGTGATTCTCGGAGATCTGAGTGGGCGCTCGCTCACCTGAGTGGGTTTGCCAAACCACTTCCAGAGTTGTCTGGCTGGGAGGAAGGCGGAAATTTTAGGCCTGTTCTCCACACTGGGAAGCCGTTGGCGTTTGGCCAACTCCTTGGTGGTAGGGAGGTGGACGGCGTCTCGCCGCTTCGGCCTCCCCACTTTCCCTTCTCCTCCGCTGGCCTTGGGTTTAGGAGGGCGGCCCCTTTGACCAGAACCCTTCCCGGTGGCCGGTTTGGCCGGTTTCACCGGAGCGCTGGGAGTCGGTGAGGTTGAGAGTGAAGGTGAGGGTGAATGGGAGCGAGAAGATGCCTCCTCTTCCTCCACTTTGATGTCCACCTCCTCCATCACCTCCTCCTCCTCTTGCTCTTGCTGCTCCTCTTTGCCTTTGTCCTGTGCTGCAGGTACGGGAGAGACCGGGCCCGGAGGAGGAGTGGGGGTCCTCTCTTCATCGGAGCTGCAGGAGGAGTCATCCGTCGAGGAGGAGGACGAGGATGAAGACGATGAAGACGAAGATGAGGACGAGCCGGAGCAGGATGAAGAGGAGGACGAGCAGCTGGAGGTGCATTTCTTCTTCTGCTTCACACTCCCTTTGCCGCTTTCTGCTTCCGACTCGGAGCTGCTGCTGCTGCTACTGCTGCTGCTGCTTTGAGATTCTTCCGTAATCTTCCTTCTGTCCTCCTCCTTTTGCTCCTCTTTTTTGACTTTGTCCTCCCTGGTGTCTGCTTCCTGTCCTCTGCCGCGGCTCTCCCCTCTCTCTTTCGCCAGCACGTGCGCGGCGTAGGTGGACTCTTTCTCGCACTCCCGAAGTCTTGGTTTGGATTTGAGCGCTTTCTGGTCGGCTGCGGCCACGGGGGCGGGATCCCGTCGGACACTTTGGCCCTCCAGCAACATCAGAGCTTTGGTCTTTTTCGTTTTGGGCGAGGTCACGCCCTCATGATCAAGCTTCACGAGGGGCTCGGCGGACATGGGCTTTCGCTTGACCAAGTCCCCCTGTCTGGAGGCGGGCTTGAGCCTGGAGATGGAGTTGGGCCTGGAGGCCAACTGCTCGGATGGCATCTTCAGTTTGGGTCCAGGGAGAGTCGCTGATGAAGTTCTGGGCGCCAGAGAGGAAGCGGATTTGCCTGCTGACAGCCTTGCAACCGGGCTGGGAAGGAGAACAGATCCGATGGGTCTGGAGCTGCCATGATGGTCCGAGGTGGGTTTGTTTTTTGATGTAGGGGTAGAGGCAGACCTGGGAGTTGAGACACTGGGCTTGGCTGCACTAGATAAAGCTGTCAAGCTGGGTCTGGACACAGGCCTGTTGGATGTACTGCTGCCGCTCTCTCTTTCTCGACGCTGGCCGTTGTATGAGGACAGATTGGGCTCACTGTACAGGTCCACAGTCAGGACCTTCCCGTAGGTGGAAGGGTAGGATGAAGAAGAGAGCTTAGCTTTAGATTTAGCGGCAGGAGCTGAGCTGGTCTTTCTGGGTCCTGCGGAGGTTGGGCTACTTGAAGGGGATGTGATGGAGCTCTTGTGTCCCGGTTTTGCTTGTGCCCCCACGGCGGGCCGCGACGCAGGCCGAGGCTTCTCCTGAACTGCTTTCTGGATTGACAAGCTCCTCTCCTGGGCTGCTTTGCTCAAATCCTGGGTTTTGTCTGGAGGCTGGGTGGACGATGGAGACTCGGTTTTCTCCTTGCAATCAGGGTTCAAGGAGCTTTCTGGGGTGGAAACAACAACAACAACATGAAACATGGACGCTTGGCAGTGACGAATGAAGAACATG